>NC_061114.1:50101957-50316153 GCF_002878395.1 Capsicum annuum
ATGGATTCAGCGCATGTAAGGTGTTTGATAAAATGCCAAGAATGATAGAATCCATGTTTTTATGACTTAATAGTTCTTAAATGACAATCCCATGTTCTATTCTTTATGATTCCACATGAACTCTAAGTTATTATTGTATGTTATTGTTTGGATATGGAATGATCATGATATTGAAGCAACGCCAGTATATACATGTGCGCTTCCCCTTCCATGTATAAGATGTTGAGAACCAAGTTTAGTATGAAATCCCCTACTTATGATAATGTGAATTGTGGACTCTATTCTTATGATCAAGTTAGTCATGTGTTTTAGTTTCCTTTCATCGAGTCTTGGGGGTACTTGTACCCAAAATAATATAGTTGTGTGCCTAGTGCCATGTCATGTTATCATGATACTCTCAGTCAAGCCATGGTCTATAGAATTTAGTTAGTCATGTGACTCAGGAAAACTCAAAAATCTCAGCAGTCTCAGTAGTTCAGTAACCTCAGTACTCAGTAATCTTAGTGATCTCACTAATATTAGTATTCCTAGAGATCTCAGTAATTTCAGTACTCTCAGTCAGTCCTTATAACTCAGTACGTTCCTTCAGTCAAGGAAACTCAGTAAACTTAGTTTAGCTCCGCTAAACAATACCACTAGTATCAGTCAGTTATTTAATATAAGTTTAGATAATCAGTTCAGTTCAGTTATTCAGTTTAGCTCAATTATCCAGTTTAGTATCTTTCATATGGGAGTAGGATTCAGCACCGAGTGAGCCTAGGGATAGGGACTCAACCGCTAGAAAGGACAGAGATCCTTAGAAGCAATTCCAAAGTTCCAGAACTATGTAGCCAGCGTAGGTACGAGATGTCACCCGATTGGCATACTCAGGGGTCACCCTTTAGCACATTTATATGTATAGAACTAATCCCAGGAGTCACCCGCTAGATTAGCACTGACTCCACAGTAGTTGTCTTTACTGGTGGCATGGTACTGACACCCTTCAAGTCAGGGCATGGATTGGACCCCAGTTAGCTTAGCATGGGGCATGTCGGTTAGATGATTACATCCCACAGTTTCAGTTACAGATTCAGGACTGTCAGATACAGTTAAATCAGTTCAGTAGTACTGATTCAGTACTGTTAGAGATAGTCAATCCTTATTATCATAAATAGACTTAAATATCATCCATTAGATAGGAATGATCTCAACTATAGTTAAACAATATCAAAATTATCAGATTTAAAGATCACCCGCTAGATAGGACTGATCTCAAATTTAGTTACTCCATTTAGAATGGAACTCAGATAGTTCTATCAAAACTTAGACTGTTAAATATAATTGCTCAGTATCAGTTATATTGGTCTTATCGAATATCATAGTTATATCAGTTATGTCAGTTTTCATAGCTTATGTTATCAGTATTCAGTTTCAGGACTATTAGACACAGTCAATTAGACCAGTCCTTCATAATTTGAACTGTCAGAAATAGTCATTCATCTATTCAGTATCTCAGTATCAGTAAAGTTCTGTCGTCAATATTCAGACTCAGTAGTCAGTATCACCACGAGTTTAGTTATAGTTGCTTATGTATGTATTCTCATGTTCATATTAGTCAGCATTGTTCATACATATAACCCTTTACATTTAGCCTACCCCACTCGTATACTCAGTACATTCAGACGTACTGACGTATTTGTGCTATGGTGTTTTCTATTATGTTACACCATAGGTTTAGAGGTACGTGTTCTGGATCAGCAGTAGCTTTCCAGTCGTAGAGTTGTAGGAGTCCTCATCCATTCGAGGATGATATTATTTTATTTCATTTATTATTTCAGTTTAATTTTGCTAGACGAAGTTAGTTGAGACATGTTCCTTCAACTACTTACTCAGACAGTATTTAGAGGCTTTCAGATTTAGTTCAGATTTGATTCAGACTTCAGTTATTTTTTGGGTATTTGCCACCTATATGGATATTACGTTTGTTAGATATTTTATTCAGTTGAACCTTATGGCTTACTTTTCATGTTTTTCCGCATTATTATGTCATATATTATAGTGTACAAGTATAGATATCAGTCGTGGGTTAGTTTATGGTCCTTTGGGGTCATAAGCACTGTGTAGTATTCCGTTTCAGAAAATTGGGTTGTTACAAACTTGGTATCTGAGCCTAAGGTTCATTAGAGTCCTAGGAAGTCTAAAAACCGCATCTAGTAGAGTCTTGTACATGCGTGTGTTGTGCACCGCACTTATGTGCAGGAGGCTATGAGATGTTTTAGGAACAGTTTCCCTTCTTTCAGTATTCATGTTGTGCCAGTGAGCATAATCTCAAGTCACTCTCAGACTAATCCATTTCTCCCTTTCTTCTATAGAACATGCCTCCTAAATGAAGAAACGAGAATCAGTCAGCCCCTCAGCCCAAAGACCCTTTGGGCGATCATGTTTCTCATGTGGAGTTCAGGACCATATTCACCACTCTTGCTCAGTCATTTTTTGCCCAGAATGAACGACCAGCTGTCGTTCCAACCAATCCAGTGTCCAATTCAGCTGCAGCTAGAATTTGAGACTTTACCCGAATAGATCCTCCTTCTTTCACGGGGTCTAAGTCAGATGAGGACCTAAAGGAATTCTTAGATTAGATTCAGAAAGTGATCAATATTATGGGGGTGACTACTATGGAAAGTGCTGAGTTAGCTACATATCAGTTATAGGATGTGGCTCATACTTGGTACAAATAGTGAAAGTCAGAAAGGTTAGATGATGTAGGTTCTATAGAGTGGGAGGAGTTTGCCTCTGCTTTTCTAGATAGATTTTTTCCCGCTAGAGCTTAGAGAAGCTAAGGTGCTAGAGTTCATCAACCTCAGGCAGGGCAGTATGACAGTGAAAGAGTATTCTCTTTGGTTTACTCAATTAGCCATATATGCCCCTCATGTTGCTGCAGACAGTAGAGCTAAGATGAGTAAGTTCATTTCAGGGGTAAATGATAGCATGGTAAATGAGGGCAGATCTACCATGTTGAATAATAATATGACTTTAGCCAGACTTATGACTCATGCTCAGCAGATAGAGGAGCAAAATATTAGAATGAGAGAGAGACAGAGTAAGAAAGTAAGGATAGGTAGTTTCAGCTTTGCTTAGCCTAAGTCATATGGTGGTAACCGTTCTCAGCATAGTCAGAATATTTTACCCTCAGCTTCATCCTCAGCTAGTGCACCAGCACCTAAGTCCAGAAATGACCATCATGATGGAGAGCTAAGCTCTGAGGCCCAGGGTAGTAAGAATAGAAGTCTTACTTATCTGCTTTATGAAGAGTGTGGTAAGAATCACCTAGGTACATGTAGGGAAGGTAACGATGTATGCTTTGGGTGTGGCAAGCCAGGCCACAGGATGTGAGAGTGTAGAGTTCTAGCACTGAGGGGTAAAGAGTTGCGTCAGCAAGGTACTAAGAGTGGTCAGCATCAGAATAGACTTTATGTACTCCAGACCAGTCATGATCCGGAAAGTTTCCCTGACCTAGATTCGGGTACGTTACCAGTATTTCATGTTCATGGTATGCATTATTAGATCTCTTTCTCTGATTTGGACATATGTTTCAGCATGAGTTAGTTAGTAAAGCCAGCAAGTCAGTTTAGCAATCGAGCAGTCAGATTTGTATAGTTTGTTTCCTCATCCTTGCATCTATTCATGCTATCCAAGATCTCAGGGAATGTAACTATTCCAAGTAGAAACTCCTAGTCAAGTTTAGTTCAGTTCATGCATCATGCATTAGTCCGAGACTCCCGAGGTTCAGTTATAATCTAGTTCATAGATGCCTTGTGCATCGCCTCAACTTCCTCAATGTCTCAGCAACGTCAGTCCAGCATTTTTTAAGGGACATAGTGTCCCAAGGGGGAAGATACACTATAGCCCCCAAACTTTTATGATTTAAACATGTCATTTTCTTTGATGAATCTATCTTGGAGGAAGTGTTACTTATGAGCCAACCCTCTAGCTCCAAAACTCAGCAGTAAGCCATGTACTCAATGGCTCAGTTTAGTCTATGATACGATACTCTATCCATGTCATGCATTCCAGACTCAGTTATGTTCTTATGTTTCCACTCATGCATATTGAGTGATTAATCTCAGACTCATCAATATTGTCAGTTCAAGGTGACAGTCTTCTTTGATTTTACTCGTTCCTATGTTCAAATTTTAGTACCAAACTTTGTATTCAGTTCTATGCTTAGTTTTCAGTTCAAACTTGGTACCTTTACCATTGCATGTTAAGCGCATGTTCCTGAGCCCGTTCAATCATATATTCACACGTCAGATATGCGTGATCAGCTTATCAGTACTTTCTATCATGTATTTATGTATTATTTCAATTGTATAATCATGCATTATATATGCATGGATTCAGCTCATCAATTAGGCATCAGATATGCATTCTTATTATGAGAAACTCAGTTCATCAGAATACTCAATTGTGCATTCATGAATCAGTTACTCATGCATTAGATATGCATGTTCAGTATGATGTATTCATCTTATCATTCATGTCAATCCCAAAACCATGTTTCATTAGTGTATGTATTGTACGTACTTTAGTTGATCTTTTCTTCCAACTCAGTCATTCTCATTCAAGGACGAATGTTCCGAAGGGGGAGATATTATAATACCCCCAAAAATCCAAACCAATATTAGCAGCACATTTCAAGATCATGCATAGTAAATCATGGTTATTTTATAGTTTTTTGAGTAATTTACATGTATATTAAGTCTTCAAATAACTCCCAGCTATCAGACGAATCAAAATATTCCTTACCGATTGAATTCTTGGAAAGGATATTGCTATAGTCAACTTCAAATGAGTATATATCTCGTTATACTATGAATTTTTTATCTCATGACCTACCCAAATATATATAATTGAATTATCTTTCCAACGATATCAATTTCTCCTAAATCCGATAACGGAGAAAAGAGTTATGCCCATTTTACTCCGGCATGTCAAGCTGGGAAAC
This sequence comes from Capsicum annuum, assembly GCF_002878395.1. Lineage (NCBI taxonomy): Eukaryota > Viridiplantae > Streptophyta > Magnoliopsida > Solanales > Solanaceae > Capsicum > Capsicum annuum. The sequence goes on from NC_061114.1 coordinate 50,106,942, forward strand.
TGAGTGACGACATTCATGATAAGTTGTCACGCCCATAATAGCATATCACCAATGTCATCAACCTTAACCAAAAAACCAAGATTTTACCTTTTTGTGATGACAATTCGTGATGACCTATCACCAGTATGATGGCTTGTCATGAATGTCGTCAGCTATTTTTTTCCAGCAATTAAGGGACATTTTTGCAAGGGTATTTTGGTCTATTCCTTCACTTCCCATGACTTATAACCCTCTAGGAGCATATTATCTTTCATTCTCTTTAGTTAAATATCTCAAAAAGCTCTCTCATACACTCTCAACCACAAGATTAGGGTTTTCTGTCAAGATCATCTCCTCAAGAACAAGAACATTCTCTCCCAAAGGGGTTAAACCCTAGTTAAGAAAAATCAAGAACAAGCCTAAGGATTTCTTAAAGAACCTTCAAGAAACATTAGATCTCTTTCAAGATCAAGCTTTAAGGTATGCGTAGTGTTCATCCATGGATCCCTTTCATCCATGGAGCTCAAGAATCATGTTTTAAATTATAAATTATGATTTTCTTGTTGTGTCATGGATATAATCATGTTGATGATTGTTTTTTGGATTCAAGGTTGTATCTTGATGTGTTTTTCATGAAGAATGTGAGTAGGTTAGTTGAAACCCATGAATTTTGGATGGATTAAGATTTTCAAATTAATAAGTACACATATGCCCAAAGTTATGCATGTAAGGTGTTTAATAAAATGCCAAGAATGATAGAATCCATGTTTTTATGACTTAATAGTGCTTAAATGACAAGCCCATGTTCTATTCTTTATGATTTCACATGAACTCCACATTATTTTTGTGTGTTATTTTTGTGATATGGAATGAGCATGATATTGAAGCAATGCGAGTATATACATGTTTGTGCATCCCCTTCCATGTATAAGATATTGAGAACCAAGTGTAATATGAAATCCCCTACTTATGATATTGTGAATTGTGGACTCTATTCTTATGATCAAGTCAGTCATGTGCGTCAGTTTCTTTCCATTGAGTCCTGGGGGTACTTGTACCCAAAATAATATAGTTGTGCGCCTAGTGCCCTTGTCATGTTATCATGATACTCTCAGTCAAGCCATGGTCTATAGAATTCATTTAGTCATGTGACTCAAGAAAACTTAAAAATCTCAGTAGTCTCAGTAGTTCAGTAACCTAGTACTCAGTAATCTCAGTGATCTCAGTAATAGCAGTATTCCTAGCGATCTCAGTAATTTCAATACTCTCAGTCAGTCCTCAAAACTCAGTACGTTCCTTCAGTCAAGGGAACTTAGCAAACTTTATTTAGCTTCGCTACACAATACCACTACTATCAATTCAGTTAATTAGTATCAGTTTGGTTAATCAATTTAATTCAGTTATTCAGTTTAGCTCAGTTATCCAGTTCAATGTCTTTCAGATGGGAGTAGGATTCAGTACTAAGTCAGCCTTAGGATGAGGACTTCACCACTAGAAAGGATGGAGATCCTTAGAAGCAATCCCTAAGTTCTAGAACTATGTAGCCAGCGTAGGTATGAGATGTCATCCGTTAGATAGGACTGGCATACTCAGGGGTCACCCGTTAGCACATTTATATGTGTAGGACTGATCCCAGGAGTCACCTACTAGATTAGGACTGACTCCACAGTAGTTGTCTTTACTAGTGGCTCCGTACTGACACCCTTCTAATCAGGGTAGAGATTGGGCCCCAGTCAGCTTAGCATGGGGTATATCGGATAGATGAATACATCCCACAGTTTCAGTTGCAAATTCTGGACTGTAAGATATAGTCAACTCAGTTTAGTAGTACAGATTCAGTACTGTTAGAGACAGTCAATCCTTATCATTATAAATAGACTTCAAGATCACCCATTAGATTGGACTGATCTCAATTATAGTTAAATAGTATTAGAATCATCAGATTTAAAGATCACCCGCTAGATAGGACTGATCACAAATTTAATTACTCTTTATAGAACGGAACTCAGATAGTTCCATCAGAACTCAGACTATTAGATACAGTTGCTCGGTATCAGTTACATCGGTTTTATCGATTATCATAGTTATATCAGTTATGTCAGTTCTCATAGCTTATGTTATCAGTCTTCAGTTTTAGGACTGTTAGACACAGTCAATCAGACCAGTTTTTCATAATTTAAACTTTCAGAAATAGCCATTTATCTATTCATTATCTCAGTATCAATAAAGTCATGTCGTCAATATTCAGACTCAGTAGTCAGTATCACCACAAGTTTAGTTATAGTTGCTTATGCATGTATGTATTCTCACATTTATATTAGTCAGCATTGTTCATGCATATTACCCTTTGAATTTAGCCTACCTCACTCGTATACTCAGCTCCTTCAGATGTACTGACGCATTTGTGTTATGGTGATTTCTTTTATGTTACACCATAGGTTCAGAGGCACGTGTTCTAGATTAGTAGTAGCATTCCAGTCGCAGAGTTACAGTGAGTTCTCATCCATTTGAGGATGATACTATTTTATTTTATTTATCATTTCAGTTCAGTTTTGCTAGACGGAGTTAGTTGAAGACATGTTCCTTCAACTTCTTACTCAGACAGTATTTAGAGTCTTTCAGATTTAGTTTAGATTTGATTCTGACTTCAGTTGTTTTTTTGGGTATTTTTCACTCATATGGATATTATATTTGTCAGATATTTTATTCAGTTGAACCTTATGGCCTATTGTTCATTTTTTTCCATATTATTATGTCATATATTGCAGTGTACAGGTACAGATATCAGTCGTGGGTTAGCCTACGGTCCTTTGGGGTCATAAGCAATGTGTAGCATTTCGGTTCAGAATATCGGGGTGTTACAATATTAGTTACTTGTTTGATATTGTCACTTCAAACCACCCATTTATTTTTCAGTTCTACTCATGGACTATAGTAGTTATGAGCCATAATTCTATGTATTCCCTGGGGATTCGACCCCAACTTTTTTTGGGTTACTACATTTAACAGTGACTGTATAATCTTTTAATTGAAGGTGTAGTTTGGGCGTTATCAAATTTTGGCGTCATTGCTGAGGAATACGGTGTTGAGTTATGAATTGAGGTTCTTGGAGTATTCAGGTATTTACTTTTTATTCTTAGTTGGGTGTACGCTAGTGTATTCCTAGAACAAGGAGTAGAGGCAATCCCTTATTCCCACTAAATATGAATTGAGAGAGGATCCTACAGACACTTAGTAGGTTTATAGAGCCAAAAATAGATAATGTTCCTGAAGGGATTTGTGATGATGCACATCAGGTGCCTCCCCCTCCTCCTAAAAAAGATTAGGACATTGTTGATCAATAGACTGAGGAGCTAGTAGCATATGCTACTAATCAGAGGAGAGAAGAAGATGCTCAGCATATTGCTCGAGAGACAGAGTTACTTATGCAGAGGTAGGAAGTAGACTGCTAAGCAGTACTCGATGGTGATCAAACAAAGTTATAGGTGGTCGTTCTCAAGTGATCCCAGTGTATTAGTATTAGCAGCCCTATAAGGATGATGAAGAGGATCTAGGGTAGGTTGAGCTGGCAGAGACTGGAGCTATCACTCCTAATATTTTTTCCCCAAGCATTAAGATTAATATATTTAGTGTTATGATCCAGATCTTATACTTGAAAGGTATATTTGTGGGTTTTCCTACAGATGACACAAACCTGCATCTGGCTAATTTTACTAGAATTTGCACTTCTTACAAAAATCTAGATGTGAATCAGGAGACACTTAGACTAAGGATGTTCCCCTTCTCATATACAGGAGAAGCATCGTTATGGTTGGGGGAACTTTCAAGAGCATCTATTACTATGTGGAATAAGTTGAGTAGGCAATTCTTAAATAGGTTTTTTTCTTTATCCGGGATATTGCAGTTTAAGGATAAGATTTATAATTTTGAGAAGATGCAGTCAGAATCTATGTATGAGGCTTCGCTTAAGTTCAAGAAGAATCTCAGTATGGTGCCCAACCATTGGATATCAAGGACAAAGATTATTGGAGTCGTGACCATTAGTTCCACAGCTATGATAGACACTATCTATGGAGGATCTTTTATGAGATTACACTGGATGGTAGCTTCTGGTATTATGAATCATATTTCTCTAACTAATTAAGGATTCTATAACCCATGAGATTTCTCTATTAAGAACTGATCTTGGGTTATTGGAAAAGCAAGTTGTAGCAGCAACTTCCAAGAAAGTGAATACAGTAGGAGCAGAGAGTTGGGCTTCTAAAGCTTATGAGTAAGAGTTAGAGGAGGAAGCAAAATATTTGGATTGTCAGTTAGCGGGTTTTTGAGGCCAAAGGAAGAGAAACCAAGGTCAAAACTATTATGATAGAGATAGATATGATGACTAGAGATGGAGATATGATTAAAAAGGGAAGGGAGACAGGTACATTCCACCTGGCAGACGAGATACTGAATAAAGAATTGAATAAATATTTACCAACCTAGTGAAGGGGAAAGAAAGTCAGGGGGCTAGACTTAAGGATATCATGGTTGATATTTAAGGTTTGACCCAGAAGGTTGAGTCACAATCCACTTCTATCAAGTAGTTAGAGCACCAGTTCGGGCAAATGTCAACAACATTAAACTAGAGGTAGCTAGGTACTTTATCGAGAAACACTGCTGAAAATCCTAAAAATAATGGTAATATTATTACTATTACCACAAGGAGTGGTATAACTATCATGGATCCCCCATTACCTACTACAGAAGCACCAAGTCATAATGAAGCTGATGTTGAAGAGACATGTGTTGTAGAGTCAGAAAGGGCAATGGGTGGTAATGCTAAAGTTGGTGAGGACAAAGGTAAAGGTCAGATCATTGAGTCGGAAATGAGACAAATTCCATGGCCACCCTCACTTATTCGTCAAAGACTGAAGTAGAAGAGAGAGAAAAGAAAGTTCAAGCAATTTATTGAGATGCTGAAAGAGTTAAGCTTGAACATCCCTCTTCTTGAGGCATTGGAGCAGATGCCTAGATATGCTAGGTTTATGAAGCAATTGGTTACAAAAAATAAAGGGCAACTATTAAGGATGTTGGTGGATTGCACCATTGTAGTGCGGTCATAGCTAAGTCTCTAGCCCAGAAAAAGAGTGATACTGGAGCATTCACTATACCGTGCACTATTGGTTCATCCCAATTTGTCAGAGCCTTATGTGACTTAGGAGCTAGCATAGACTTGATTTCACTGGTTGTATTCAATCAATTGGGCTTAATCCCTCTTGAACCAACTATGATGCAGACGTTGATGGTCGATTACACTGTGAAGAGACCTATAGGCACTTCTTCTGATGTGATTGTGTAAGTCGATAACTTTATCATTCTAGCTGACTTTGTAATTCTGGACTATGAGGTTGACTTCAAGATTCCCATCATATTAGAAAGACCATTTATGTCCATAGGTAGAGCAATATTTGATGTGAAGAAAGAAAAGTTGAAGTTTAGAGTCAATGGCGAGGAGGTCACATTCAATATCAAAAAAATAATAAAACAATTGACTGACATGAGGATGGTGTCGGTGATAGATTGTATTGATGACCCAATAAGGTATTCCTATGGGTATCTTGATAAATTCTTAGTCATCAAGGTACCTGCATCATACCACGATGTTAAATCAAGTACTGCATGAGAGGTAACCCATGGGCTTATTGGTGAAGTCTGAATAACCAACATAGCCACGGCGTGCCCCAACATTAAATTAAGCACTGCATGGGAGGCAAACCATGGGATTTTTGGTGAAGTCTGAGTAACCAACATAGCCACATCGTGCCGTGACATTAAATCAATCATTGGGTGGGAGGTAACCCACTATTTTAGAGTTCATTTTTGTCTGTTTTGTTTTTGTAGGTACATAGCTTGAGTAAATGCCTAGAACATGGTAAGAATTGCTAAAATAATTATCCTTGTATGTAGGAGCCTTGAAGTATCCTAAAATCTTGAGGTGGGGCATTATTCTTTAACTAAACCTTAAAATTAGGCCCTAAACAGAATATGAACTTGAACAAGTAGAGGAGTACCAAAAGTTGGGCATGTTAGTTTGCACTAAAAATTATTATTAATGGTATATGTGTGGACATTAGGCTTGTTGGCACTATGAATAAGTTATATGGGTGTGAAAATTGAGGATAAATTTGAAGTTTCTGAATTTTGAGTTTTTATTTAACTTTTGCTCATTATTTGTTGGATACTAACACTATTTTCTTTTCAAGCACATATGTCTCCTAAGTATTCAAAGAAGAAGGTCATAGCTTCTAGGAAATAGGTTGACTCTTTCGAGAGCAGTAGCTCAGAGGAATACACACTTTCCTAGACTGAAGCAGCCCCAGCCAAAGTGGCCTCAACCATAACACCAGGGCCAGTGACCAGAGAAAATAAGTGGTCTATTACTAAGGCTATTATTATGGCCAAGATAGGTGTATCGATTGAAGCAAAGTCACAGTGAGGCAAGCAGCGGGACCTTGACATAGGCTGAGGCTATTGTACTCCTAGGTAGGCTGAGGATGAAGAAGGACAAGACATCACCCCCGCATTCTCCCTAGTCTGATGAGGGAGATGCTAATGATAATGAGGTGACAAATTTTGATCCAGCACCAATAACAGATACACGAGACCCTCAGTCTAAGAAAGGGTCTTAGAATGAGTCAAATACAGCAGATGGGGAGCATTCATCAACAAAAACAAGTATGGGGAGGGTACAAACTAGGTTTCTCAATAGGTGACAACTTCTAATTCATAGGCAACAGCACAACAGGTTTAGACTTCTGACCCCACACATGTCACGAAGGAGCCTATTGATGAGGTAAACTTGAGGTAGTGAGTGAAGGGTCTTTTCTCATATTCAAATGGGATAACACTATTTTGAGAGACATCGGTTGGCCTAAGAGGGTAATTTATGAGGAGAGACAAATTGATTTATCCTGGTTAGCCAGATCACTGCAGCTGTGGGCAAGTATTGAGCAATATCAGTTAGGGTAGATAACCACATTCTTAGGTACCTATAGCCCTACATTGGTGCAGGAATTTTACTCATCATACTAGGCTACTGTGATCTTGACTATGCCTCGTAGGTCTGTTTTGAGGCATAATGAGCCACCCTAGCTTGAGCAGACACTATTTAGAGGGGTTATGGTTGATATATCAGTGGAGGCCATCTGTCATGTCCTCTTTGGTGCTGATTATATTACACCAGCACCGACAATAGAGTTGATTATAAATTGTAAGCAATATGGGATAGACAAATTATGAGGGTTGTTGATTTTACCTTTAGGTGATGAGACCCTGTGGATTGAGGGGCATACTATAACAAAAGAAGGTAGCATTGATTTTTGTTGCAAACTTCTGGTGGTTGTTAGTTAGATTCAGACTATGTTTGACTGCTTTAGATAATGTTTTAACATGGGATGGATCTACTTTAGGTGTTAGTATGTCTCCCAGGTATGATATTGACTTTAAACTATGATAGGCGACCTTAAAGAATGAGTGTTGGCACCATTGTATATTTGTCAAGAAAAGATATAAGACTCCAAACTTGGGTGTGAAGTTGATCAAACAAGGTTGGGTGTGATCATCAACATGCTATGTGACATAATTTGAAAAAGATACGGTCTCAAACTATAGCAAAACCTAACTCCAAATGTGAAAATCAGTAGCTCTTAAAGGTTAACCAGCCTTTTTCTTTTTCTTTAGCTTTCTATGTTTTGATGGATAGTGGTATAGAGTAGGTGTTGATTGACTCTGATCCTGTGTAGGATTTGAAGATGTAGTCTCTTTATTATATGGAGTCTTTTTATTAGGATCGGAAGATGGTGTCTCTTTATTAGATGGAGTCTTTTGGGATCTGAAGATGTAGTCTCTAAAGAGTTTAGACTCAACTCCTTGTTAGCTATTATTTCTCTTAAATTCTCAACCTATAGTCATTATCCGGCATGAGATTCATGAGAGAGCATTCGGTGTGATGATGACTTTTCCATTCCCATGTCATATTCAGAGACTTTATGATAAGCCCAGTGTGCGTGAGATACCGAGAGTTGATGAGAGAGTATAGATGATGGACATAGCATAGACTAGGTTGATAAAAGATTCATTATATACGCCTACTATAGTACCTTCGGCCAGTTTGAGGATCCATTAGGACCTATATAGCCTATTGAGATGTAGGAAGATGATGTGGGAGTCAGCATTAATCTTGAGATAGAGAACAAGAGAGAGACCCTTGAGTTGAGTACTCAAGGTGAGAGGACACCAGCCACTTCTACATCAGCCCCGACTTCCAACTCAGAGCCGGTGGGTACATCTCCAATACCTCTTCACCCATCCATTACAGCTGGTGCTACAGTTATGACTATGATATCTCATAAGTTTTTATTGAGCTTAGTGGACAGTCATAGAGCCACCAATGCTCGGTTACGGGTCATTGAAACCAAAGTGGCAACTCTATATGGAAATATCCGACCATGGGTCTGAACTAGACTAGAGAGGGTAGAGACTAGATGGGATGTTGCACATAGATTCGTTATGTCAGAGTTACGTCCTGATTTATAGAAACGTATTGATTTTTTAAGAGGCATGTAGCAACCTGATTTATAGAGATTGAGATGCTAAATCTAGGCCATATGAGGGAGGAGGTAAATACCCTACAAGAAGAAGTACACCCTCTCACAGAGAGTCATATGACAATCACTCTTTTACTCATACCTCCATTAGTTCATATATCACCTCTTTGCGGAACCAAACACTTTAATTTATTTGTGGATGATGAGGAAGAGGTCCCAGTAGGTGGGACCAAGAGAGGACACGTGGGGGATCTATAGGATCCTAATTCTATATGACCAGGCCCTAAATAAGTCCATATATGAGTTGGTGGAATTGCAGTTATTGAGAGGAAGAGGCGTGCTGAGATAGTAGTGGGTGCATCCTCTAGTAGAGCTCCACCGCCACCATTGCCTCCACTAGTGCATATACCCCCATCTGGGGATGCTCATGACATGGATGCTTAGTGCGTCTCATGGATGTCCTCATTTCCTTTGTTTTATATTATTTGAGCACATTGGGGATAGTGCATTATCGTTTAGTTGGGGGTGGGGTATACCATAGCCGCCATAGGTTTTTGTTGCCATGCTTCTTTTTCTGTCGGACGCGGTATGATTAATTAACTATTATGTCTAGGGTAAAATTTGTGTCATATTATGTTTTGTTTCATATTAAGTTATGTTTTTGTGTAATTAGGAGATTGTAAGTATTTAGGGCAGTGGTCATATTTTTGATTGATTTTTGAGAAAAACAATACCCCTCCAAAATTGCGTTTTAGAACTGTGTGAATGTATATATGAGTGAGCATTGTGGATCTTGTTATGGAATTAGGATTAGGGACATGATAATTATTTTCTAACAACTGTATGAACCAAATAGGTAGTAGCTTATAATATTGACTTTGTGTCATGTGTATGTGAGATGCTACTTAGTTTCTTTTGTGTTGTTAAATCCAGAATTCGCCTGGTTAGCCTTGCCTAGGTTGTAGGATAGTTTGTTAGGAAAGGATCATAGGCCGTTTTTTATGTTAGTCCACTTCTAGCCTAAATGAACTTCCATATATGAATTATATCCCTTGACCCCTGATTTTGAGACTATAGCCTATTTTTCTTGTTAAACCTTTCACCTTCCCATTTATGTTGCAATAATCTGTTTTGGACCATTTCTCTTTGGACATTATACACCTCAACTCAGGCAAATTGCCTAAGTTAAGGGTGGCTACTAGAGGGGTCTATGATGTAAAGTTGGTATGTAGAACTGTAAAATGAGAGAAAAAGGTAGTAGGGTTGGGTGTGGTAGGAAAAAAATGAAAAAGTAAAGAAAAATTATAACAAAATGAAAAAAAGAATAAAAAACCACACCCATCCTGAATGTCCAATAAAGAATAAAAAAAGAGACATAAGGGTGGAATAAAAAGTAAATTGGTTAAATGTAGACCCCAAAAGTAGTTGTATGTAACACCCCGCACTTTTTGTAGCTTAAAAACGTCCCTAGAATGTCAAAGATTTGGTTTAAAGATGAATACCTTTTATTTCATATGGTATTTTCCAGATTAAGACTTTCTATTATGTGGGAAATTGAATAAGCTTTCCATCGATAACAAATTTACCAAAATCCAATACTCGGTTGAGGAGTTAGAGCATTTTTAAGTTGACAGTGTCCCACCAGAACAACCACCGCATCACGATGAAGGACAATTTCATAATTGTTAATTCCAGTGGACCTTCACGATATTGGCATATTGCGGAGAGGTCCAAATTTCTAATTATCAAAATCTAGTAGCCCAACACGATACTGGCGCGTCAAGCCAGTGGCCATAATGGCATTCCAAAGTGGCACCGCGATTGTGGCGCATCACATAGTTCGCCCAGTTCCCACTCATCCACTATATAGTAAGCCACCGCGATAGTGGCAGGCCATGGTGGCCACCCAGTTTGGAAAAATGTTACGTTTTCCAGTTCCATTTAGAAGTTTAAAGAGGTTATTTTGGTCAATTCTCAAGCCCCCAATCCATCCAAACATAAGATTTAAGCCTATTCTAAGCACTTTATGCCCATTTTCATCCATTCTCTCTCAAAGCAAAACCCTAAAGCTCCAAAGCTTCTTCTCCAAGAAATCAAAAATTCTCCATAAATTCTCCAAGAAAGCTCCAAATTAAGGATTCTCAAGGCAAGATAATCAAGAACTCATCTCCAAGAACTCAAATAGGAATCAATAGACCAAGTTTCCTCATCTAATCTTCTACCAAGGTATGTCGGATTCTTCAACAAGGATAATCATTTCATGTTTGTGACCAAAATTTATTTTAATTACAAATTTACTAAATTTTATGTGATTTCTCGTGAAATTGAAGTTAGGGTTTATACCCATAATTGTTATTTATAAGCTTATGATGTTTCCATTATTTAGAAGTTGAATCACATGATTATGTTCATATTTTCAAACATAATGTAGAAATTTCTAGATTTTGAATTAATTTCTCAATGTTTACATTATCAAGCATGAGCAATTTGATGTTTTAACATGAGATTTATACATGGGGTATTATCCCAAGACTGAATAGTGTTACTTCATGAAAGATGATTCTTTAAACATCTTATGAGAATATTATTTTCAGTTTTCAGAAAAACCTTTGATCTTTTGATCATCCGTTTAGCTATGGAATCCACTTTATTGAATTTAGATCAGTTGTATTTACAGATTAACTCAGATAAAAGCATTTTTGGTTTCATAATGAACCATTATACTTGTTTAAAGTGGATTTCCAATAGAATGAGCGTAGAAAATAAAAAGGGAGTAGTATTTAGCACCAAATGAAAAGTGTGGGATTAGCGTGCCCTATCTTCCATAGAACTACGTAGCCAACGTACGTACAAATTATCAGATTATTCTCATTTCTATATGGATGACAAACTTAGCTTGTGATCGATCACATGGAAAGTAGGTTATACTCCCTGGCAAGATTATGACTCCTCTCTGATAAAGCTCAAACTACAGCTCTCTAATAAGAATGTAAGCGATCGTTGTCAATATAAAACCCAACTAGTTTGGGGTCGAATCCCACAGGGAATATGGTATGAACTTAAGTCATTTGCAATTTAATTAAATGATAACTGGATGTTTCCTGAAATGGGGGTTTTTAGTTTAGCAAGTAATTGTTGGTCACTTTAGTTACAGTGTTCATAATCAAGAGTTTATAGAAATACCAGAATTATATTCACTAGGGGTTTTGGAACTTAACAAATGCTAATGATGGTTCAAGATTCTCACAGTAGGTAGGACAACAACTTATCTATATCGAAGTTATGCCTAAATGTCTCTCGACCTACTTAAGCATTTAATTACCTAATCCTCTCGGACTTAGGGAATTTATATTCATGACCAGATTTTTACCTCAGGTTAATCAACCTTGTTACAGCGTCAATTATTAAATGGAAGTTTTTAGTTATTCCAAGTCCCTGTTAATAATTCACTTCCCACTATATTTAATTTCTTTCTCAAGCAAATAAAAGTAGGTGTTATCTACCATTTGCAACCAATAGACGATAATTAAAACCTCAGAATTATCAAGGAGTCCTACCACCTTTTGAATCTTGAACACTCAGCACCTTATCAAGACTTAACCCTAGATCCCATAATTTAGGTTAAAGGAATTTAGCCGCTCATGATGTAATAATCGAAACAACTAGTTATATTCATGATTTAAAAGATAAACTTACCACAACACGAGTAGAAACTAGAGATTCTCAGATTAGATCACAATAGTAATCCCAAAATAATGATGATAATCTCTTCAAAATAATTGCTTGTTCAAGTCAAGAAACTAGAGAGAAAAAATATCAAAATACGTGTCTCAATACTCAAGTTTTTTCTTCTCTCAAGAAAACCCTCAAAAATGCTTTAAATAGTTCACTCTAATTATGGAAACAAAATAATAAAGTTCAAAAATTCCTCGAATTAGGTGACGCCATTCGTGATAACCTATCAGGAGGCTGACAACTTATCACAAATGTCGTCAGCTCCTCTATGATTTTGATACTTGCTACCTAAAGCTGACAAAAACCGGTGACATCCTATCAAATCCTTGACGACTTATCACAAATGTCATCAAGTCTCTACCTCAGCCCTCATGTTCTGCCTTAGGCTGACGACAACTTTGACGATCTATCAGCTCTTTGACGTCTTATCACAAAATGTCATCACAACTCTCAACTCATGTGCATTCTCTATCTGAGGCTAATGACTTATCACAGGGCTGATAACTTATCAGAAATGTCACTAGCCATACTTCTTTTCAAATTACTTCAGATTTCAACTCTTTTACTTCCATCCTTGTTGGTTCTCTTGCATCATAGCTTCTACTACAAAATCAAACACAAAACAATCAAAAACGACAAAAGTTGCTTAAGACTTTGGAATTATTCTTAGTTAAAAGCCTCAAATGTGTTAGCATTAGCTCACACATCAACACCCTCAACTTAAAACAATTGCTTGTCCTCTAGCAACTCAACACAACTAAGAGAATACAAAGTATATTTAGCAGTCAATCATCCATATCATCTCAAAAAACTTTCACCCTCTCAAAGGTCAGTCAATTCAAGAACAATGAAGAACATCAATGCAACACACAGAAATCAATATATGGCATTAATTCAGCTACATTAACCATGCATATACCAGTATTACAATCTCTAAACAAACTAGCAACTAGAAAAATGCTCCCAGGTCTTCCTTTTTCTACACTAAAGACCTTGTAGAGATAGCTCCACAATGAAGAAGATTGTCCTCCGGCTCATGGATAATCTTCCATTTCTTCGTGACAAGGTCTTTCATAAACTTCGTGTATCCTAGCATTTGCTCAAGTGCCTCAACCAAAGGCACATTTATTGTCAATTGCTTGAGCATTGCCATGAATTTGCTAAATTTTGCATCATCAGTTTTTTTCTTCAACCGCTGAGGAAAGGGAGGTGCTGGTCTTGGGATAGTTTTCAACACTACCTTCTTTTCCTTTTCTTTCTCTTTTTTCAGAGCATCATCAGAATTATCCAGCTTCTCAGACTCTACTGGACCTTCTTCTTCTAGTTCAACATCAACTACATATTTTGCCCACAGAAGGGCCAAGTAATATCTTATCACTTCTAGTGGTAATCACCATACATGAGCCATCATTCCATGGATTTTGAACCGTATTACTTGGTAACATTCTGCTCTTCCTCTGGTTGAATGTTGCAAAGAGTTGGCTCATTTGCTGCTCCAATTATTTGATTATGGTGGAGTGCGAGTTTACCAACGGAATAATAGATGATAGATCAGTCTTCATGGTAGTCACATCGGATTTAGTAGCTTCTACTCCCTTCAACAACTTAGCCATCATGTCCTCCATGGATATCTTTTCAGAACTTGTTGTAGCAGCCTTACGATTTCTAGAAGAGACATAGAGCCCGCTCCTATTATTATTGTTCCTTTAATTTCCTTGCTCCCTATCTTTACAACCAGGCTTATCATAATAATTCTGACCTTGATTCCCTTGGCCATTGCCTCGAAAACCCCCTAATTATTAACGTAGTTTGCCTCTTTTTCTACATCAGCATCAACTCTATCCTGAGATCCCACAACTTTCACCTTCTCAGTCTTACCTAATAGCAAGTTCTTGGTTAGCAAGTCCATCTGCATTTTAAGGTGAGCCATGTCTTGGTCACACTCTTCATCTTTTTTGCATTGTTCTGCAGTAATACCCCCAGACACAGTGGAGCTAGTGTAACGCCCCAAGATCCCATCCCAAGACGTCACATGGTGCTTAAGTCCACACGTGACCTCAACCTAACCCTCTGAGCCTGTCATCTCCTCTATAACTCACTATGACAATAATCAAGCTATAATAAAGAAAAAGAATCATGTCATGAATATACTAGAATACAAAGAAATACTATTCTGTACAATCAAAATACTGAAGTTCCATACATACTGGTACTCTAGTCTAACAAAGCCTCTACTACATAAGACTGAGGAGCCATTGGGACAGATCCCCAACTGACCCGTACTAAACTAGAAATAAACAACCATCTACTATCAAGACAAAAATTAAGAACATAGGTCCTCGAACCATGAGGAAGTCCTCGAACCATGAGGACTCACCAACTGCACTAATGTAGATGGAGTTACTCAAAGATCACTGTCGTTGCTGAGACTGAACACCTAAACCTACATCACGAGAAAATATAAAACACAGAAGAGTATGGGAATTAGTACTTAGGAATGTATTGAGTATGTAGGGGTGCAGGAAATATTTAAATAATATCATAAATGTATAAGAAAATCATCCATGCTGATAATAATGACTCTTTTTGTTTGAGTTACCTAAAATATATTTTCCATAAATCATCAATAATAACACATGCTTTATAAATCTCACAAACCGTTGGACTCAACTCAAACTCTTTGACTCATGACTTAAAGTGACTCAGTAACTCATGAAACTTGGACTATTATGGACTTGGGAGTTTCTTATAACCGACATAAACCATGTGATCTTACATGGAGTCCAACGTCTTTCCCACGTTAGGGAGAGCTGTTCTATCCTTGCCATCGGAGTAGAACCTTAACTTTAGTGATAAATGTCTTAGCCTTTGTTCCTTAATCTTAATCCTATGGTGACACGTAGTTCTGGGAAAGTAGGATGCACTGAACCTATACTTCCCGCTCGGTGCTAAATACTACTCCCAGACTTAAGCTCAGAACGTGTTAGGAAATCCATCTTAATCAACTCAAGTGTCTATCATGAAGACCAAAATATAAATATATATATCTCACTTGTAAATCATAATCAACTTTTGGATTCCTAACTCGACTAAATATCAAAATAATCTTTCTCATCATCAAGTACACATGCTTATCAAATCATATCAAGTATGAAATCTTCTAGAAAACATCATAGAACTCATTCTTGACTCTCAAGCTCAATATCAATATATATTCACTAGACAAACTTCTCATGGAAAAACATAAATCATGACACTTATCATAAATCACTTAGAAATTATCATTTTATGATAACAATATACAAATCATGACATAAATTCTTAATTTAAGAAATAAGACAATGAAGTAGTCATATGTGTTAATATTGTATAGCTTAAATCTCATAAATCCATGATAAAGTAATTTGGGTGTAAACCCACTTTGCAAAATTCATGAAATTCAATAGAAATTAAATCTTTCGGCACAAGAACGAAAGAAGTGTTCTTGTTCAAAACCCCACATACCTTAATCTTTGAAATTGGATGAACTTTAGTGCTTGAGACTTTATCCACACTTGAAATAAATAATTCTTGAAGCCCACACTATGAGGAACCTAGTTCTTGAAGAAATTTTAAAGATTTATGGATGATTCTTGGAAGATTTATGTTCTTGATATAACCCTAGATATATTATCTCAAGAGAATTGGAAGAGAAAATGATGGAATTAGGGTTTGGATGAGATTCTCATATTTATAAAGGCCTCCAAAATATGAGAAAAGATCAAAATACCCTTGCAAAACGTCTCTAAATTGCTGAAAAAATAGCTGACGACATCCGTGACAGGCCGTCAGAGCCGTGATAGGCCGTCATGAAATGTCATCACAAAAGTGTCGAATTTTATGATTTTCTGCCTAAGGCTGACGACGTCATCAAAAATATCATCAGAAACATGACGACATCGTCAGAAATGTCGTCAGAAATGTGACAGGCCATCAGAAACGTCATCACCCTTTTCCAGATTGACATGTTGGAGTAAAATAGGTATAACTCTTTGCTCCGATATCGTATTTTGGTAAAATTGATATCGTTGGAAAGATAATTCAATTATCTATCTTTTGATAGGTCATAAGATCAAAAATGCCAAGTATAACGAGATATATGCTTATTTGAAGTTGACTATACCAATATCCTTCCCAAGAATTCAATCGGTAAGGAATGTTTTGATTCACCCAATTGTTAGGAAATATTTAAGGCCTTAATACACACTATACTTGATCAGAAAACAATCCAAAATATTATAATTTATTTATCAAGAACTTTATTCATGGTTGCACTATTGGTTAGAGTCTTAGGGTATTACAGCTAGATACCATAGAGTCTCTGTTATGCCATGCCCGACTCTGTTTGGTCATTCTTTCTAGCATCTATGAAGCCTCTGGGAATGTAAGATCAACAAATGAATCACCATCATCATTATCTATAATTAGCTTTGTCACAAAGTTAAGAGCCCTGTACAAAGTCTCCATCAAGTGTATGTCTATCATATTGTGGTTCGAACACTGTGTCAGCTTCTTCTTGAATCTTTTCTAGGTTTCATGTAAGGCTTCAGTTGGGAGATGCCTAAAGTTGCTAATCTCATCCCTCAACTGTACCCTCCTGGAAGGTGGAAAGAACCTTTCTAGGAAAGCTTCTTTCAACTGCCTCCAGTTGGTTATAGAATCGGGTGTCAACTCATTTAGCCACAAAGTTCCCTCCCCAGAAAGAGACAACGAAAACAATCTCAAAAGGATAGCATTCTAGCCCACTCCTGGGTTATTAAAATATTTATAGATGGTGACAAAATTCACCAGATGCAAGTTCAGGTCATCCCCAGGAAGCCCACCAAACAACCCCTACAGATTGAGGAGTTGAATCATAGTACTCATAATGTTGAATTTAGCCCTAGGTTCCAACGATGGAGGAATGATTGCACCCATTGCACCTAGTCCATCCATTCCATCATCATTATCATTGAGGTCATATTAGACCAGTTGGCACTCTTTTCTTTCTCGAAATGGATGGTTCTTGTTAATATTACGTCGTAGTGGTGTAGCTACTTGCTCTGTATGCCTTGGGTTACCAGGATTTAGAAACTCCTCATTTCCTAAATCTCCATCCTCAGTATTTTGATATCGTGCTTGTTGACTGATATTTTTCACATTCACCTGAGCTCTAGCTAAGGCTGCCAATCTATCAGCCTCTTGTTGTTCTACCATTTTTCCAATTCATTACGGTTCCAAATTAAGTGGTAATAATAGTTCTCTGGAACTTCTGGTGCTTGGTATACACTACAAAGATCCTATAATAAACAAAAACAACAAATAAACGTAAAACTAGGAAACTTGACTAGTAGTCAATTAGCGCACCCAACTTCAATTTACAACCGTATTCTCCGGCAACGGCGTCTTTTTTTATAACACTCAAACTACACCTCTCTAATGAGAATGTAAGCAATCATTGTCAATATGAAACCCAACTAGGTTAGGGTCAAATCCCACAGGGAATATGGTGTGAACTTAAGTCGTTTGCAATTTAATCAACTGATAGCTGGATATTTCCTGAAATAGGGGTTTTTAGTTTAGCAAGTAATTGTTGGTCACTTTCGTTACAGTGTTCGTAATCAAGAGTTTATAGAAATACCAGAATTATGTTCACTAGGGGTTTTGGTACTTAATAAATGCTAATGATGGTTCAAGATTCTCACAGTAGGTAGGACAACAACTTATCTTTATCGAAGCTATGCCTAAATGTCTCTCAACCTACTTAAGAATTTAATTACCTAATCCTCTCGGAATTAGGGAATTTATATTCATGACCAGATTTTTACCTCAGGTTAATCAACCTTGTTACAGCGTCAATTATTAAATGGAAGTTTATAGTGCTTCCAAGTCCGTGTTAACAATTCACTTTCCACTATATTTGATTTCTTTCTCAAGCAAATCAAAGCAGGTGTTATCTACCATTTGCAACCAATAGACAATAATTAAAACCTCAGAATTATCAAGGAGTCCTACCACCTTTTGAATCTTGAACACTCAGCACTTTATCAAGACTTAACCCTAGATCCCATAATTCAGGTTAAAGGAATTTAGCCGCTCATGATGTAATAATCAAAACAACTAGTTATATTCATGATTTGAAAAATAAACTTACCACAAGATGAATAGAAACTAGAGATTCTCAGATTAGATCATAATAGTAATCCCAAAATAATGATGATAATCTCTTCAAAATAATTGTTTATTCAAGTCAAGAAACTAGAGAGAGAAAATATCAAAATACGTATCTCAAGAATCAAGTTTTTTCTTCTCTCAAGAAAACCCTCAACAATGCTTTAAATATTTCACCCTAATTATGGAAACAAAATAATAAAGTTCAAAAATTCCTCGGATTAGGTGATGCCATTCGTGATAACCTATTAGGAGGCTGACGACTTATCACAAATGTCGTCAGCTCCTCTATGCTTTTGATACTTGCTGCCTAAAGCTGATGACAACCAGTGATATCCTATCAACTCCTTGACGACCTATCACAAATATTGTAAAGTCTCTACCTCATCCCCCATATTCTGCCTTAGGTTGATGACAAATTTAACAACCTATCAGCTCCTTGATGGCTTATTACAAAATATCATCAAAACTCTCAAATCAAGTGCATTCTCTATCTGAGGCTGATGATGAAGCTGATAACTTATCAAAGGGCTGATGACTTATCAGAAATGTCGTCAGTCATACTTTTCTTCGAATTACTTTAGATTTTAACTCCTTTGCTTCCATCCTTGTTGTTTCTCTTGTATTATAGCTTCTACTGCAAAATCAAACATAAAACAATCAAAAATGACAAAAGTTACTTAAGACTTTGCAATTATTCTTAGTTAAAAGCCTCAAATGTGTTAGTATTAGCTCACATATCACTCTCCCCAATGTGAGGATTCCTCCTTAGGGGGACAAGAACGTTGTATTCCAAGGATGCTCACATGGTTTATGTCAATTAAGAGAACCTCCCTGCTAGTAAAAGTAAATAGATAGTTTTTGAGTATTTCCCTATTAGTAAAGAAAAGCTTTGAAAGATTTCCTTAAGATAAAGTATTTTTATTTATAGCTTAATGGAATAGATTTTTAGAATAGTTTCTCAGAAAGTAATAACAGAAAGCTTTTAGAAAACTAAGTGTAAAGGCTCACAAAGTTTACTCAGATTATGCTTTACAGAAAGATGTTAGCTATAGATTTTAGCCTTTAGATTTTAGAATTTAGAGTAAGTCCCTTCTACACTTAGACAGTATGATTAAAAGAGATAATACAAGTACAACTTTTAGAACTAAAATCTATGACTCACTAGATTTATAAAGTTTGATTTGCTATTCATGAGTTCAGATTTTAGTATTTCAGACATTCCAGCTTATGTGAGTCATTTACATTTAGAATTCATTGTTTTACAAATTATGATGATGAGATGATGTTTTTACTTATGCATTAACCCCCATTTACTCAGTACATCCTCAAAGTACTGATCCACATATATGTCTATGTGTTACATTGTCTCATAATGTAGGTATTAGTTCAGTTGTAGCACATATTCCATATTCAGACAGTTTGTAGCTTCCAGTCTGTGGGTGATGAGTCCTCTTGATTCAAGGGCTCGAGTCGGTCATAGAGTTTGAGCAGTATGTTATTTTTATTTAGTCAGTCGTATTGATTTGGGATAGATGGGGGTCATATCCCGGCTACCTATAGTCAATATCAATAGAGGCTTTATAGGCAGTCAGTAGAGTTCATGTATTGATTCCAGTGTTTTTTTATAAAAGCAGAGTTGTAATTATTTTAAATTTAGTTCTGTATTGATCAGATTCATAAAGAGTCATCTTTCGCTTATTTCATGTAGATTTATGTATTTTATCCAGTTGCTTATGAGTTATGCCAGTAGAAGGGTTAGCTTGGGGATACTTGTGTTTCTAAGCACCGTGTGAATCCTCGGGACCCATTTTCAAGGTGTTATATTATAGTGCCAAGGAGGCTTAGTCACTTGATATATCCATATGTACCATACCAACCCCCAAGCCTATATTACAAGATGAATAAAGACCTATAGTGATCCTAACTTGACTGTCCAAAAACTAAGGTAAAGAAAATAAGGGCAAGCCTATGGTATGTGATTCACATTGATTGGAACTTCTCTTTTAAGGATGAGAATTTCTTTACTTTCCCTGCATTGACATGCATTATTTCATATGAGTGTGTAGGACTTCTTTATTGTGAGGGCACATGAGTCATATTGCTAATTGTATACTTATTTTGGGTTGTGTAACTTGTATATACATCCATGATTATCTATTGTTAATTTAATTCCATACCTTGATCCCATTGTGTCATATTTTTTCTTCATGGTTATCACAGTTGGTTTTAGAAGGTTCAGATAGGAGAGGGTATTATGGTTTAAGTTTAAAGTACTAACTGATTGCTTTGGATAGCTTAGATTATCCAAATAAAGTGTCGTGTTTTGTTTTGTTTTGTTTTATTTCATTATGTTGTGTTGCCTGAGGACACACCAAAGTTCTAAGTTGAGGGTATTGATGTGCTATACAAAATATAGCATTTTTTTGCGCTTAGAACGATGAAAATATGTAAGTTTCTTTAGATGATTTGTTAGATATGATGCATTTTGGGTATGTTTTGCAGGAAACTAGGTTTTGGATGCAATTCTGAAGAAAAATAAGAAAAGTGAAGTTTTTGGGTACATACAAAGTCAACTTTAGGCGTATGTGCTACATACTTAGTGTATGTGAGAAAAGTATGTTGAGGAACAGAAAGTCCAGAGGCTAAGTTGTAGGAAAATGCCAGAACATCAACATAGTAAGTTAACATACGGTCTGCATGTTCAACATACTATCCGTATGTAGATTTAGTCTATAAAAAAATACAAAAGTCCTGAGAGTTGAAGATCTAGGATTCAAGGGTGTCAACATACTAAGTCCAACATACGGTCCTTATGTTGACTTGGTAAGTATCCACCGACTTTGTTTTACCTTTTTCATTCGAGGTTTTATTTTTAGGGTTTCCATGTATTCTATAAATACCCTAATGATGTTTTGTATTCAGATAACACACTCTTTATACGCACAAACATATATTCTGATTTTGAAATCTGTCTTTGGTCTTAGAAATATTTTACATTGATTTTGGTTGTTAATTAAGTTGAAGCTTTGGTATATTTAGTTATTGATTATTGTGTGATTGTTAAATGTTTTCAAATATGAATTCCTTTAATCGTTACACAAACATGAGTGGCTAATCTCTCTTAGCTAGGGTTGCGGGAACCCTGGCTACATAATGAAGTAGTGGAAGTGTTCAATCCCTCTAGACTATTGTTGACGCATGTATTGTGGTTTCCATTGCTTTTATTGATTTCTTAACGGATGCACATATTAGGATCCATCCTGTATTCACTATGAACTATAAAGGGAGATAGAGATTGGGAAAAGGAAATCACAATGGTGATTTGGGGTTAATTGTCAAAATAAGCTTACTTGTGGTATCTTCCTAAGCTAGTTAATTCCCATCTAATCAACTTGAGACCGATAGGAGAAAGTTGTAACTGGGGTCTAAGGTAAGGGTTAGCAAGGTGACACTCTGAGACCGGGAGGAGTTGAGTAAAATTTACCAAATGGTGCCAAGAGGTGGTTGGTGATACCTATCTTACCAGACTCTACATGCACATCAGTTATATAATGGGTTGAGAACGAGAAACATACTGGGTAAGAAGCCAGGGGGAACACAGCCCTAGTATTCATCTATGACTGAATTACAACCAAAATTAATATTAGTTACTTGTTTGATATTGTCACTTCAAACCCCCCATTTACTTTCTAGTTCTACCCGTTGACTACAACAGTTAAGAGCTATAATTCCACGTATTCCCTTAGGATTCAACCCCAACCTTTGTTGGGTTACCATATTTGATAGGGACGACATTATCTTCAGATTGAAGGTGTATCTTGGGCATTATCATTAAGCAGTTACACCAGCTGAGTCCATGCACCAACTGAACTTGGTTTTTTCTAAGTTTTCGCCGACCCTTCAATATTCATTTAGAATCTCGTGAACACAAATAAACTATGTTCTCCTATCAAATTTGACATTTTGAACTCAACAACAATATCAAAAATTCCATTTGAAATTATTTCAACAAAGTATGGGCCCCATACCCAAGTGCCCGTTTTACCAAAATCCATCCCATAGCCCAAAATGAGTCTGAAAGCCTTGGAACCCAAACTAAAGGCCCCCTATCCTAAAATTGATGTTTTAGAGATGATGGAATTGTATAATTAACATATAAGGTTGTTAACTTTAAGTTTACACCCAATAGTCAATCCCTATTAGAGAAGACATCAAACTAGAGAATTCACTTTAAAAAACAAACAAACTGCCTGATAAATAAATTGTTGGCTCCATCAAGTCATAAATGACTTGGTGCAGCTATAGGAAATCTCTAAACAATAAAAAAAATGTGAAAATAAAAAAAATGACCTAGAGGGTCATTGTAATATCGACTGACTTTTATCCGTAAAAATATAGGGTAAGGATGTACCTAAGGGCTTGAACAGGCGAGGATACTGGGCCCATATTTTGCTCATAATTTCATAAGTACCTCCTCAACTAGGCGGTGACTCCATTATGCCTTAACTATTGGAATCTCCCTAGAGCACAAACCTCGACATCCTAGCTAATATGAGAACTGACTCTTCCACAAAGGTCAATCTCTCGTCCAACTGAATCGCGTCCTACCAAAGCATATGTGACTCATTAGGGATGTAATTTTGTAGCATAGAAAAATGAAAAATTCGATGAACTACAGCAAAATTTGGGGAAAGACCAACTCATAAGACACCTCTCCCATTATGCAAAGTATCTCAAAAGGTCCAATATACTTGGGGTTGAGCTTGCCCTTTCTTTCGAACCTTACCACATCCTTCAAGGGAGATACTTGAAGGAATAC
Organism: Capsicum annuum; assembly: GCF_002878395.1. Taxonomy (NCBI): domain Eukaryota; kingdom Viridiplantae; phylum Streptophyta; class Magnoliopsida; order Solanales; family Solanaceae; genus Capsicum; species Capsicum annuum. Next base: position 50,130,255 of record NC_061114.1, read on the forward strand.
CAGGTTTCTAACTCCAAACCTCAAGGCACGAAGTATATGATCTACACAAGCCTTTGCATACTCTGAGTTTCCCTCGGCCTATCTTAAATCACCTAAACTCTATCCAACAACTCTCGAAGTAAGTCAGTACCATAAGGGTTAACCTCAATGCTTGAACCATACTATCAGAGATCGATAACGCCTACTATATATTGCCTTAAATAGTTCCATCTCAACACTCGAAGGGTAGCTATTATTATAGGTGAAATCTGACATTGCTAAGTGCTGATCCAACTGACCTCTTAAGTAAATAACACAATATCAAAGCATATCCTAAAGAATCTGAATAGCCCACTCTGACTTCTTATTAGTCTGAAGGTGAAAAACAATGCTAAGATCTACCTGAGTACCTAAATCCTCCAGAAAATCCCTCCAGAAGCTAGAAGTAAATAGCGAGCCCCTATCTAAATAATAGATATGGGTACTCCATGCAGGCGAACTATCTCACAAATATAGACACATTCAAGCCTATCTATAATAAAGGACATCTGAATAGGAAGGAAATATGTCAATTTGGTCAATTGATCTACAATTACCCAAATGTCATCGGAACCACGAGAGGCATGAGGCAAGCCACTAATGAAGTCCACAGTGATTTGCTCCCATTTCCACTCGAGAATGACCAATCTCAGAATCAATCCACCAGGCCTTTGGTGTTTGTCTTTCACCTACTAAAAACATAAGTAACGAGCTGCATGGTCCACAACATCTCTCGTCATGCCACTCCACTAGTAGTGCTACCTCAAATCCCTATATATCTTAGCTATCCCAGGGTGAATAGAGTATCTAAAGCTATGAGTCTCATACAATATCAACTGATTCAAGTCTCCAATTCTCAAAACATAAATGTGGCCATCATATCTCAAGATACTCTAAGAATCCATGGTAACCCTCCTAGACTCACCTCTCAACACCTGATTACGGATGACACAAAGTCCCCTATCCTAAACTGATGACTATGAATCTGCTCAAGTAAGGTAGACCTCGCCTAAACACTAACAAAGATCCTCCTGGAGTCTAAAACATCAAGTCGCACCATCAAGTTGCTAAGGACTAAATATCCCATGTCAATGGCCTCTTAGAAACTAAAATAAAAGTCAAGCTACCTATACTCACCACCTTTCAGCTTAAGGAATCTGGTGCCATATTTGTTTTGTCTGGATGATATAAAATACAAATGTAATAATCCTTCATCAACTGCATCCACCTGCGCTAATTCAAATTAAGCTCTCCATGAGCCAAAGGTGGTCAAGACTACGATGATCATTGTAGATCTCACAATGAATGCCATACAAATAATGCATCTAAATCTTAAGATGGAAAACTACCACCGCCAACTCCAAATCATGAGTAGGGTAGTTATGCTCATGCACCTTCATCTGCCTTGACACATAAGCAATAACTCGCCTATACTGCATCAAAAAACAACCCAAACAAATATCAAAAGTATCATATTATACAGCAAACCTCTCGTCGTCAAAAGAAAGAACCAATATAGGAGTTGAAGTGAGAAAATCCTTAAGCTTTAAAAAGTAAAACTCAAACTCCTTCGACTATTGGAAAAGAACCTCCTTCATGGTCAATATAGTCATCAATGTTTCAATATTAGCAAAACCCTCAATGAATAGCTTGTAGTATCCTGCCAAACCAATAAAGCTACAAACCTCAAATGAAGATGTAGGTCTAGCCCAATCTTGAATAACCTCAATATTTGCTGGATCAACCATTATCCCATCCTTAGACACCACATATCCTATGAATATAAATGCCTTGAGCTAGAACTCTCAATTTGAGAATTTGGCAAAGAGTTGATGACCTCCCAAAGTTTGGAACACAATTCTCAAATGTTGTATATGCTCATCCCTACTCCTCGAATATACAAGAATGACATCAATGAACACAATCATGAAGGATTCCAAATAAGGATTGATCATGTGGTTCATCAAATCCATGAATGTGGTTGGCGCATTGGTGTAAGACCCCAAACATTTGAAACTAATTTATTTTTGACCCTCCTGCATTTATCTGATTAATTTTTTACTTGAATTATGATAAGAGCTGTTAACGAAAAACTTGGGAATGTATCAAAATTCTTGAAAGAGGTTCTTATTTTGGGACCCCGAGGCAGTGAGATTTCATGATAATGGCATGCCACGCCACTTACGTTCCCTAATAGGAGTGTGGCACACTGGCTATGCACTGTGACAGTGATGTACCATGCTGCTATGTAAATTTTAGGTAATTTCATTTATTTCACATAGGGGCAAGGTATTTTTGGTCCTTTTTCCCATAAAATGACATAAAGTCCCATTTTATTCCCCATAATCATCAATTGTCAACTCATTGCTTTGACCTTCTCCTCTCAAATTTATCGAGTCAATAAACTCAAGGTTTCTCAAAGATTTCCATTCCCCAAGCTCTAAACTTCTATTCCACCTCAAATTCTTCTAATTTGTAGGCATTTTGTACACTCTCTAACTTGTATTTTATATTATTGCATTAATTTATTCGATATTCATGTGTTTTGAATGATGGGTTTGAACTTGGGTTGAGGGTTTTTGGTTGTTAACACTTGTATTACTTTTTCCTTGTTTTTATAGTTTATTAATGCTTTTGTTGATGGATTTTGGAACTGAATTGTAAACATTGTTAAAATGGTGAAGTTGGTGACTTGGGTTTTCGCGATATTGATGAATTTTGGCATGAAAATGGCATAACTTTTAATCCACATTATAATATTGGTTTTGAATATGGATTTTACATAATTTAGCTTATCTTTTGAAAGCATTGCATTAAAGGATAAATGTATAAAAATGTTTAGGATGCCCTTGGTGGCTATGGTTTAGATTTTTAAATCAGTAACTGGAGTCAATTCGATTAAATGGATTGGTTTGGTATAACTAGAATAGATTGCAAGAATATTGGTATAACGATATCAAGTTGAAAGTTTCTAATTAAAAGACTCCATTGTTAATGGTTGGTTTATGTGCAAATTATTTTAATTTGGGCTTAAGGGAAATTGTGTAGCTCACCGAGAAGGTGTAGTCCCGAGGTGGCCAATACTTGAAACCATGATTGCTGATGTTAGGGGTATATATGACCATTGTGTCTAGATACACAATATATTTTGGATAGATATCACCTTGATGTCCATAGCCATTCCTCGATACATGCGGCTAACATAGACTGGGGCAATTTCGGCAGTGAGAATTGAACCCATATAGTCTGTGGGCGTCTAGAATATCAGTATGAGCTACATAATTCAGGCTAATGTTTTAAACTATCATATTTCATGACCTTTTCTATATCCTTGTATTCCTATGTATGCATAATTTTATCCCTTTTCTTGGGTTGCACACCAGTACTCAGCATACTGACCATCCCTGGATGATACATTATTTTATGATATTGGGTTCAAGGGCTTTTCTGGTGATTCTGTATAGCATTAGGTGGTATTGTTATCCTGTTGATTAGTTGTGATGTGGTGAGCCTCCATCCTTCAGAAGGCCCAGTCTTTTTCTTAATTCCTATATATTGCTAGTACTTTTGGATTATTTTGTCATAGTCGGGTGCATGTCCTGACTTAGTTAGTATTCTCGGATTAGAGCCTTTTTTGGATAGTATTGGGATGTTATGGTTGATATATTTTGACTTACAAACTTCCTTTTTACTTATCTATTTACTTTGACATCTTGGTTGGCTTCTGCTGTCCATTATTCTTATTGTTGTGCTCATAGGGTACGGCTAAGGGGGTTATCTCCAGCCTTGGTAGGCTTGGGATGCCCATCATGGCCTCAACCCAAAAGACATCATCAGGAACTCACAATGGCCATAGTGAGTATTGAAGGCTGTATGGGGGATGTCCTTAGCCTGAATCCTCAACTGATGGTAATCGGATCTCAAATCAATCTTTGAGAACACCACCGCTCCCTGAAGATGGTTAAACAAGTCATCAACACGATGCATAGGATACATTTTCTTCATAATCACCTTATTCAATTGCCTATAACCAATACACATACACAAAGAACCTTATTTTTCTTCATGAACAAGATAGAAGCACCCCAAGGCGACACACTAAGACTAATGAAACCCTTACCCAGAAGGTTCTGAAGCAAAAAATTCATATTTTTAAGCTTGATAGGATCCATACGGTAAGGTTCCATAGACAAAGGTCAGATGACTGACTTAAGGTTAATAATAAACTCAATATCATGCTCAAGAGGAAGACTACATAGATTGGTAGGAAAGACATTATGAAAAATCATGGACTATGAAAACAGAATCAAGCAAAGGACTATCTACACTAACATTATGAATATAAGTGAGATATCACTCACAACTCCTCGATAGAAGCCTCCTAGTCCAAACATAAAAAATAATCCCCAACGATGTACAGCTAATAAATCCTTACCACACAATCGAGGGTATGCCGAGCATGGCTAAGGTAAAGGTCTTAGAAAGATAATCCAAGACCGCACGATTATGGGATAACCAATCCATACCAAGAATAACATCAAAGTCTACCATATCTAATATAATAAAATCAGCCTAAGTATCAAACTCTTGAGGCAGTCACAACAAATGACCTATAAACTCAATCCACTACCGATAAGACTGATCATGCCCTGCTGCTTGGCTTGAGCTGCAAGAGCCGATTTGTTCACAGAATGAATCATCCACAAGAGTAGATACAAAAAATAACACAGATAAAGAATCCTAAGACAACTCTAAAATGGTGCACAATAAGTAGACATATATGAATAAATGGATCCTGGATCAAATAAAGCAAAAGTTGACTGATAGCACACTGAGATCATACTAGTGATAACAACATCTAAAGACTCTACTTTAAACCTACATGGTATATTATATAAATAACCTTGCTCTCCACCTAGCAGGGTGCCTGACTGATCAACTATCCTACCTACTTAAGGACCTTCATGAGAACCTTAAAGACCACCTCGATGACTTTGCATACCACTTCTAGTTATGCGCAGCACTTTCTTAATCGCCAAAACAGTTTGCACTGCAGGTACAACTTTCCCACATTGGGGACACTCTCTAGAATAATGGTCAAAGTCCCCGCAATCATAACATGCCCCAGGTGCTACACTATGTCTAGAAGATCTATCTTTCCCAGAATAGGAACCTTGGTAAGAAAATTGAGAATATACATCTCTCAAAGACTGACCACTACTCTATCCAGGACGATCACTATAGTTGGGTTGACCCCTATTAGTAATTTGAAGTGTAGTATGAATGGGCCTATTAAACTGACCTTGATGATGATAAGAATAGCGTAGAGGGCACCTACCCTTAGAACCTATGCCTCAGAACCGTGAGCTACTCCAACTCCCACTTAAACAACCCTGGTAATGCGGTCTTTTAATGTCGCGCCCTGGGCCTCATGATACATCTCTTTTATGGTCTACGCATAATCAAAGAACTTAATAAAAGACCCACCAACAACAACCAAACTCTGAGTATCCATGTAAAGAGAAAGTCTCAATCCCCAAACATAACACCCAATCTGCCCATACTCATTCAGTAAAATAGTTATAGCATACCTGGCTAACATATGGAACTGAGCCTCATACTATAAGACAATTATAGAACCCTATTTCAACATCGAGAACTAATATTACAGATTCTCTTTAAGGATATGAGGCATAAACTTCTTCAAGAAAACCTCAGAGAACTAATTCCATGTCAACAGAGGATATCCTGCTGGCCTCGAATCAAGATAATGTCTCTGCCAATGTTTAAAGGCCAGGTCTAACTATAAAGTAGTGTAGTCAACATCACAGGTCTTAACTAGGCCCAAATTATGGATCCTATCATAACAAGCCCTCAAGAACTCAAATGCATCCTCCCAATTCCTTAGAAAACCTAGGCAGAGTCAATTTCAAGAATTTTCCCAATATCTTCTGCTCCTCGACAAGTAGGTTAGGCAACTACCGGCCGAGAAACTATTATTACTGAAGGAATTAAACTTTGGGGTCGCAGCTATAAGTTATGCCCTTACCTCTGTAGGACTTGATCTATAGGCTGAGCACTACTAGATGGTGAACCACTAACCAAACCCAGCAACTAAACTAAAGCATATCTAAGCAGCGATGATGAAATAAACCCCAGTAGAGACTAGGCTACATACCGTCCCACCACTAGCTGGGGTGGAGGAATCTTTGGAACAGGACCAGGAATAGGATCAGGTGAAGGCTCTATATTCAGATTACTAGCTACGGTTGTATCTCCCACCTTTCTCTGTCCTCTAGGTTGGCTATGACCTCCGACACTTGAGATCCTCGTCTTTGATAGTAGTAGCTCATGTCCTAGCCATCTGCGAAAGAGAAAAATCAAATGAATCTTAGAAATCAAAAATGACCCTTAGCATTAAATTATTGAAGAAAGTGAAGATCTCTTACGAATGTCCTATATCCTCTCAAAGATAAGAAATGGACGTCAATGTTTCGATCTGCGGGACTCTACTAGGTAGTTATTGTTTTAACAATAATACCAGTGAACCTAGGCTCTAATACCAATTTATTACAATTCAATTTCCTGAGACATGATGGCACCTACTTTAACCCACTAATAGGTAAGCCAAATCGTAGATCAAAAGGATAGTTAGTGGAAAATAGAATAAATGCCAAAATTATAACAAGTAGTAAAACATAAGAACGATAACATGACTAGAGATAGATAGTAAAGCGAAAAAGTAAAATGTTCCACGACTTAGTAAGGTCAGTACAAGAGCCTCTAGAAAAGGAATAAGAGTACTATAAGTATCCAATATACAATAGTCTCAAACTGAATGACCATCCAAAATAGAATAAGTAGAGAAAGTCAACTTTGGCTCTAAAAGCACACCCTATCTTCGAACTTCGACCAGCACTAATACAATGTTAATAGCGATAGCTAGTACTCGTATTTACATCAAAAAGGGATGAAAAAGTGTAAAATACGTACCAAATCAATGGGCACTCAATAGACATCATCGACCAACAGAGCTAAATCATAATATAAGTACGAAAAAATGCGATATAATAAACTAAACTCAAGGAAAGGTGTAACCTGAAACTGTGCTCCATATATTGAAAGTATATCCTACTAGGCCCCATAAGCCTAGAAGGGGAAAACAAACATAAATAACCCAACAAAGACCCCACAAGCCCGAAAAATAAAATCAAGAAGGAGATATTGGCCGTATCACTCATAAAATATTTGAACAACAAAACTATAACTGCAGATCTTTCCATACCATAAACACCAGAATTGAACCAATTCCATAACTATCATAAGTATCCCTCAATGCCAGACTAGAACCAGATTTAGTATCTTGCATACCCGACTTGAACCAAAATAGTATTATGAATACTGGACTCGAACCAAACGTAATATCATTATAGGTGTTGGACCCTAATCGGTCTTAATATTGTAATTTTTGGACTTAAAACGATCTTAATAATCCCAAATACAAGCCTATAACAAGTTGGCATATGTCTAAATCCTTCTCGGGCTCAAGAATGTAGATAGGATGATGGGAGAAAGCCAATGATTCTAGAAGGAGCTAATAGTAATCTTGACCCAAAGTGGGCTGGAAGGGCCCACTTCAAACCTTAAAAATCCATTCTAACAAAATTTCTTCTCCAAGCTGGACTAAAGTTCTTGAATCCCACTACAAAGTGCATCATAAGTGTCATTGAGTCCTAAGATAGCAATTCAATCAAAGAAATGGCTAGTTAAGTCCAACTCGCCTAAATACAGCTCACTAACTGACTAAATAACATAAATTTTGCTAAATATGTGATTAAGTCATAGTTCCCAACCCAAAACTATCATAGTATCATATCTATACCATAATAAATCTCAATCTAATAGGAGAGTAAGGCTAGCCTACCTAGATTCTGGAGAATGCCTAATAATGTCGCTAAATTGGAAATTTCCTATTTCTAGAAGCCTTCACACAATACCACACTCTCTAAATGGTGATATACAAATTAATACGAGAATTATGATACCCATATTGCTTTTTTATTCTTTGGGTCAAAAATTGAGTTAAAATTCCATATGGGGGCCCACTTTTAAATTACACTTTCAAAATCGTCAACACGTCCTTCTATGATCAAGGAACATTTACCTGTAAGAATGAGTAAATTTTGAACTCAAGCAACACTCAATTCAACCCATCAAGAAACTTTGGATTTATGACTAAACAGGAGATTTAAATCGAGAATTAAATGAAAACTTACAAGGATTACGATGAGAAAATAACTTTCTTAAGCTTATCAACACCCCACGATCACCCAAGGATCAAATCTCCTAGTTTCCTAAGTACTTTAGGGTTTTAATGCTCATGGGACTTAGAGAAAATAGGAGAAAATTGGGTGAGGTCTAAAATAAATGCCCATGTAGTTACCGCTTAAATGGTCACCTCTAATGTGGCATAGGTCATTTAAGCGATATCTGCACCTAGTCGAACTTTGCTTTAGCGGAAAATACATCAATTAAGGAATGGTTGCTAAAGTAGTTAGGGTGCCTATAAAGAGACCGGGCGGGATTGTCCTTAGCCTCTAATGCAACCACATCTTAAGAGACTAAAGGTCTTCTTATGCAGTTGCACCAGCTGTGTTCACGCACTAGCTCAACTTGCTTTTTGCCAAGTTTTTACCAACCCCTCGGGATTTATTCAGAATCTCATGAACATAAATGAGTTATGCTACTCTATTAAATTTGGCATTCCAAAATCAATAATTCAATCAAAATTTCATATGGAGTCATTTCGATGAAATGTGGTCCCCACACCTATGGGCCACTTTTACCAAAATTCATCCCATAGCGCAAAATGAGTTTGAAAGTCTTGGGACCCGAACCAAAGGTCCCATTAGCCTAAAATCAATATCGGAGCATATAGTAATATAAAAATTGGAATATGAGGTCGTTAACCTAGATTTTATGCTCGATAGCAAATCCTTCCAATTAATGTAATGACTTCGAGCATGGCCAACTCCCATAGTGTGACGGGTAGTGTGTACAAGGCCCGAGAATGAATTCACTATCGCATACTTGCAAAGACTTCAAAATAAGGAATTGACTCTAAAAAACAAATTAACTTCCCTAAACCAAAATGTCAGCTCCAACGAGTACTAAATGACTTGGGGAAGCTACAGGAAAGCTTTAAACAACAAACAAATATAGAAATGCAAAAAATAACCTGGAGGATTATTACAATTCCACTACTAAAAGGAATTTTGTCAGCGAAAGTAAATGGTTAGGATGTACCTGAAGGCTTGAACAGGTGGGGATACTAGGCTCGTATCTTGATATCAATATACAAGTAGCCTTCTCCACAGGGTAGTGTCTCCATTGAACCTTAACTACTGAATCTCCCTAGAGTGCAACCGCCTGACATCCCTGGTTAATATGGAACTGGCTCCTCCACAAAGGTCAATCTCTCATCCTACTAAACTAATTCCCACCAAAGCATATATGACTTATCAGGGATATAATATTGTAGTATAGAAACATGAAAATTGGAAGAACAACAGCAAAATCCAGAGGTAAAGCCAACTTATAAGTCACCTCTCCAACTATGTGAAGTATCCTAAGAGGTCCAATCTATTTGAGGTTGGGCTTGCACTTTCTTTCGAACCTCATCATGCCCTTCATGTGCAATACTAAAAGAAATACCCAGTCTCTAACTCCAAACCTCAAGGAACAAAGTCTACAATTTGCATAAGACTTCTGCCTACTCTGAGTTACCCTCAGCCTATTTTGCATTACTCAAACTATAGCCAACAACTCCCAATGTAAGCCAGTACTACGGACCCTAACCTTTGAGGTCTCAAACCACCCTATCAGATACCAACAATGCCTACCATATAGTACCTCAAATATTTCTATCTAAATACTCGAGTTGTAGCTATTATTATATGCAAACTTGGTCAGTTCTAAGTATTGCTTCCACTAACCTCTAAAGTCCATAACACAAGCCTAAAGAATATCCTCAAGAATCTTAATAGTCTTCTTTCACTGCCCATCATTCTGAGGGTGAAAATCGATGCTAAGATCCACCTTAGTATCCAAATCCTGCTAAAAATCCCTCCAAAAAAAAAGTAAATATCAATCCCCTATCCACAATAATAGATAAGGGTACTCCATGTAGGTGAACTATCTCATGAACATAGATACGGGAGAACCTCTCGCTACAAAAGGACATTTGAATAAGAAGAAAATATGTTGATTTATTCAACTGATCAATAATGACACAAACATTGTTAGAACTATGGGAGGTGCAAGACAAACTACTACAGAAGTCCATAGTGAACCCCTTATTTCAACACATGAATAGGAAATCTCTAAATCTAGGAAACCAGACCTCTATTCTCGGGCTTCAATTGCTGATAACATAATTAACGGGCTGCAAAGTCAATGACATCTCTCATCATGTACTTGAACCAGTAGTGCTGCCTTAAATCCATGTACATCATAGCTATTCTAGGATGGATAGAATATCTGAAGCTATGAGCCTCACGCAATATCAACTAAATTAAGACTTGAACTCTCAAAACACAAATATGGCTATCATATCTCAAAATACCCTTAGAATCCTTGGTTGCCCTCCTAGACTCACCCCTTAGCACTTGATCATAAATGATACAAAGTCCCCTATCCTCAAACTAATGAGTATAAATCTGGTCAAATAGGGTATACCTCCCATCAACACTAGCAAAGAACCTCCTGAAGTCTAAAATATCAAGTTGTACCACCAAGTTGGATAAGGACTAAATGTCCCATGACAATGGACTCTCAGAAAATAAAATAGAAGCCAAGATAATGATACTCATCACCTTTCATCTCAAAGAAAGTATTACCATGTTTGCCTTGCCCGAATGGTATAGAATAGAGATATCATAATCCTTTATCAACTCCATCCACATGATCTATCTCTAATTAAGCTCTCTTTAAGTCAAAGTGTTGAAGACTATGATAATTAATGTAGATCTCATAATGAACATCATACAAATAATTCCTCTAAATTAAGTTCAATCACAAATGTTTATCCCCGTCGAGGCACGACTAATAGATCTATGCCACACAACCAGAGGTATGCCAGACATAGCTAAGGTAACGGTTTTGGCAAAATAATCAAAGACCCATGGTAGGGGGATAACCTGGCCATGCCTAGAATCACATCAAAGTCGACCATATCTAATACAATAAGATCATCTTAAGTATCAAACTCTTGAACGGTCAATTACATGATCTATAAAGTCGACCCACTACTAAGGAATAACACACATAAGTAGATACACATAATAGAACAGATAAAGAATCCAAAGATAGCTTTAACTACAGCACATGATAAGTAAACACATATAAATAAGTGGATCCCAAATCAAATAAAGTAAAAGTCACATGATGGCATACAGAGATAGTACCTGTAATAACAATATCTTAAGACTCTATCTCCAATCTACTACGTACAATATATAAATGACCTTGCTCGCTACCTAGTTAGGCCCCTAGCCAATTACCTATCTTACCTACCTGAGGACCTCTATGAGAATCCTGGAACCACCCCCAAAGACCCTGTAGACCATCTTTAGCTGAGGGAAGCGCTAACATAATTAGTAGATTTCTCTGTGCTATAGGTGCAACTATCCCATGCCAGGATACTCACTAAAATAATGGTCGAGGACCTACACCCATAACACGCCCCAGGCACTGCAATATGTCCAATAGATCTGACTGCCCCAGAATAGCCATCTCAGCTAGAAAACCTTAAATATACATTTCTCAAAGATAGACCACTACTCTTGACAGGATGATCACTGTAGCTAGGAAAACCTACATCAGTAATCTGAAGTGTGACGTAAACAAGCCTACTAGACTGACCCTAATACTGATAAGACTAGTATAGAGGGTACCTACCCTGAGAACGTCTACTTCTAAACTGTGAGCTACTCTAGCTCCCACTGAAACTACCCTGGTAATGAGGTCTCTTATAACTTTTCCTTAGGTTGCGCAATGTATCTCCTCTATGGTCTGCGCATGATCAGATACCTCAATAAAATATGTGCCAGTGGAAACCAAACTCTGAGTAGCCATGTAAAGAAGAAGTCTCATTCCCCAAATATAACATTGAATCCGCTCATACACAACCAGTAAAATAGTTGTAACATGTCTGTCTAACTCATGGAATCAAGCCTCATACTCCAAGACAATTATAGAACTCTGCTCCAATATCAAGAACTGGTCTCTCAAATTCTCTCTAAAGCTATAAGGCATATAATTCTCTAAGAAAACCTCAAAGAACTGAGTCTATATTAATGGAGGAGATCTAGATCACCTAGAAACAAGATAACCTCTCTAAGAATGTCTAGTTACCATATTTAACTGAAAAAGAGTGTATTCAATGTCACAAGTCATAATCAGGTGCTAATTATAGAGCCTATCTTCACAAGACATCAAGAACTCAAATACATCATCACCCGGTGCTCTAGAAAAAACTAGGAGAAGTCAATCTCAAAAATATACCCAATATCTTTTGCTCCTTAAAAAACATAGCAGGTTGGACGACTATCGTCTAAGCAACTACTAATGCAGTAGGAATTTTAATTTTGGGGGCCGCAACTATAGGATGTGCCCATACCTTTATATGACTCTAATCCATAAATTGAACACTAAATGCACCACTAATAAAACCAAACAACAGAAATAAAGCATATCTAAGAAGCGACGAAAAACTAAAACCCTACGGAGCCTAGACTGCCCCAAGCCCACCAATAGCTTGGGTGGAGGAATCTCTAGTGTGAGTGCAAAAATAGGGTCTATGGAAAGATTCTATACATATCTCTAGCTAAGGCTGCAGCTCTCGCTTTACCCTAGCCTCTAGGTCGGCCATGATGATAAGATCCTTAATTATAGACTCGAGGTCCTCGGCTACAATAGAAGTAGCTCGCATCCTAGCCATCAATAAAAGAGTGAAACCAAATAAATTTTAGAAACCAACACAGACCCTTAGCACAAAATGAGTGAACGAAGTGAGATCGCCTAGGAATGTCCTATAGCCTCTTAAATATAAGAAACGGACATCATTATTCCAATCTATGGGATCCTACTAGACATTTTCTCTTGTACCAACAATACCAGTAAACCTAGGCTCTGATACCAATTTGTCACGACTTAATTTTTTTAATTATGATGGTACCTACTTTAACCCACTAGTAGGTGAGCCAAATCATTGCCTGGAATGGAAAGTAATGGGTTAGTTGGTGGAAAATAGAATAAATACCAAAATTATGTAATAATTAGATCATAAGCAATAAAAAGTAAGAATGATAACATGACTAGAGATAGTAAGAAGAAAGAAAAAAATATCCCATGGCCTAGTAAGGTTGGTATAAGAGACTCTAGAAAAATAAAAAGAGTACTATAAGTCTTTAATATACAATAGTCTCTAACAAAAAGACCAACCAAAATAGGAGAAGGAGAGAAAGTCAGTTTTGACTTCAAAAGCTCACCCTATCCCCGAACTTTGATTAGTACTAATACAACTTCAATGGAGGTAGTTAGTACTCGGATATGCATTAGAAAGGATGAAAAAGTTTAGTATGAGTACCAAATCAAATCCAGCAGGTATCATTGGGCAACAAAGTAAAATCATAATATAAGTACGATAAGATGCGAGATACTAAACTAAAGTCAAGGAATGGGCAAACTTAGAACCGTGCTCCATATATTAGAAGTAAGCAATTGAATAAATAATATCAAAGAGAAAATGAATAACTATAGCCTCCCCCATAAGCCCAGAAAGAACAAACAAACATAAATAACCCAACTGCACCTTCATAAGCCCGAAGGATGCAATCAAGAAGGAAATACCGATTCTATTACTTATAAAATATCCAAACCTCAAAACCATAATTATGGATCTTTCCATACCATAAACACCATATATGAACTAGATCCATAACCATATTAGCATCCCACAATGGCAGACTTAAATTGGAAATAGTATCTTACATACCAGACTTAAATCGAAAATAGTATCATGAATACCAGATTTGAATCAGAAGTAGTACATCATAGATGCTGGAATCAAACCAATCTTAATATCACAATTGTTGGACTAAAATCGGTCTTACTAAGTTTGAAGTACAAGCCTAGAAAAATTCAAAATATGTCTAAATCCTCCTCGGGCTAAAGAATACAGATAGGATGGCGGAAGAAAGCCTACTGAGTCTACAAGGAGCTACTAGTAATCTTGACCCCAAGCTAGACTAGATTTCTAAAATTCCACTACAAGGTGCTTCATAAGTTTGATTCAATCTAAAGCTAATAATTCCACCTAAGAAATGAGTAGTTAAATTCAATCTGCCTCAATACAACTCACCAATCGACTAAATAATCTAAATTTTGCCAACTATGCGATCAAATCATAATTCCCAATCCAAAATTAGCATTTTATCATACCAATACCATAATGAAGTTCAATCTAATAGGATAGTAAGCCTAGCCTACTTAGACGTCGTAGAATGCCTAATAAAGTCAGCCAAATTAGAGATTTTCCCTTATGAGAAACCCTCGTATGATACGACTCTATCAAAATAGTAATGTACAGATTAATATAATAATAATGATATCAATATTGCATTTATATGCTTTGGATCCAAAATCGAGTTAAAATCCCATTTAGGGCCTGCTTGTAAAATTGTACTTTTGAAATCGTCAATACATTATCCTATGCGCAGGGATTATTTATCCTCACAAATGAGTAAATTGTAAGCTCAAAAGTCATTCAATTCAACCCATCAACAAACTATGTATTTATGCAAAATCAGAGAATTAAATCAAGAACTAAATGAAAACTTACAAGGATCACAATAAGGAAATGGCTTTTTCGTGCCCACCAATACCCCAAAATCACCCAAAGACCAATCCCCCAATTTCTTAAGCTCTGTAGGGTTTTAATGCTTTTAGAACTTAGAGAAAATGGGAGAAAATTAGGTGAGGGATGAAATAAATACCCTAGAAGTTACCGCTTAAGAGGTCAAGTAAAGCAACATGGGGTTTCTTAAGCAACATCTGTGATATTGCTCAAATAACACATTCAATTAAGTATAAAATGGTCACTGAATCAAATATAGAACTCAGCCAAGTTGGGATTGAACCCATGAGGGGCAAAAATCTATCAAGACTTGCTAGCGTAATTGGTAATTGTTGAGATAAAATAAGAGTTTTGTAACAATAAGAGTAACAGTTACAATTGCTGGGAAATTAGTGTTGTGATTAATATGAGACAAGAACTAGAATTGTGTTCTTCCTGACTTCATAACTTCATAAACTTTTCGTGCTTCTAGAACTATCTCGATGAAATGCATACAAAATTTAAAAAATTAAGTATCACTTAATTGTCTCTCGACCTTGGTTTGGGTGAATTTAACTCATCTTCTCTTAGTCTTAGAGCATAGCATTATTAACCCTTATTTTATAATCTTAGATTAACTATATCCTCTCAATCTCAAGTTAATTAGATGAAGGTTGATAGCTTCAAAGTACTGTTGTAATCTTCGTTTTCCTAATATCTTCCTCACTCGTGAGCAGGTATTGAACACGGGTGAGTTTCAAATATTTACAACCATTGAGAAACAATCAAAATGAAAAAAGATCCTAATACATACAAGTTATGGTTCTAGAATAACTTCGGACTTAACCTGCTTTGTTAATTCATCAGGGTTCTCACACCCCTAGTTATGGGGTTTAATTGTTCATAGTTGTAAGAAAAAACATAGATTTCATAGGTGAAAGCATGATGATGAACTTATAAAGAATAAGATGAAAAACCCCAAAATCTCAATTCAATTATAAACCCTAATAACCAAGAACAATAATTCCAAGATCAATAATGTATCTCAAAACTCAAAATAATGTCAAAAGTGTATAAAGTTCATCAAATATTGTAAAAGAGTCCAAACTAATCATAAAATCCTATAGGAGTATTTATAGATATAAAAACATCATGTCCTAAACTATGTAGGAAATCTGGGTCGGCAGTAACTCAAGATTCGCGGGTTAAGTAGTAGGTACAACCCACTAATCGTGCCTTCTAGTAGTGGAAATCATAGCAAACTTCAATATTTTAGCATATCAACCCACTAATGAAACTCAGGATTAGTAGGTAGTACCTACTAATCATAGGTGAAGTAGTAGAAATTAGACTCATCATACCACCTTCAAAAAACTAACTCACCAATACAACTCACGATTAGCAGGTAGTACCTACTAATCGTAGGTGTACTAGTAGAAAATCAGACTCAACATAACATCTTTAAAACTTTACTTCCTAGTGCTACTCATGATTAGTAGGTTGTACCCGCTATTAGTAGGTTATACCCATGATTGGTAGGTTCTACCCACTATTAGTAGGTTAACTGTAGGTTACTATTTCAACTACTTTTCATCCCTTTTTCTCATTTTTTTTCTCCAAACCATATTTTCCTGGAAAATCAATACTAATACACATCATATCCAATAAGAATACCTAAATTCCTGTATAATTTCTTTATTTTAAGTATAGAAAGTTCTATGAAACCATGACACATCAACACCTTCAACCTAGAATATTTCCATGTCCTCAGGCAGCTAACATACGATAAACAAACACGATGCTTAACTAAAACAAACCTAAGACACCTCTGACAGTCAATTTATTCATTTTAGTTCAAACTATTAACCCTTTTCTATACACAACTATCAAAATCACTATGTATAGACATGTAGCATAATATCATGACGCTAACTGAATCAAGTGATGGCATTAGATTTTAAACAAATGACCAAGCATGAATGCAATTGACATTACCCAAACAAATAAGTAGTTCATAATGCATCTTATGTACCCTCTCAGAAAAGAAGACTCAACTCTCCCGGTATCATAATGCATATCAATATAGGGACTACATTAAAATGCTCGCGCTCACAAAGAAGTTCTAACAATTTGGATGAAATACCATAGACTTGCCATAGTATCCTATGCCTTAGTTTTTCGGACAGTTGGCTGAAATTACTATAGGACTTTTCTCGGTTGTAATGTAGGCTTGGGAGCAGATATGATACATTTGGGGAATAGTGACTCACCCTCCTTGACACTACACTTATAGTTTTAGCTCTACTACTTAACCATGCTTCTTTTATTCTCCTTTTTTTCCTTTATTTATTTCATTATATTTATTACTTTTTTTCTCTTTCTTTTTTCTTTTACTCACTTTTCTACCACACCCAACCCTTCCTTCTTTTATTTTCTTCAACATCTTCATCATACTTATCCTCAATTACGTACCTTTATGATAGCCACCCTCAACTTAGGCAATTTTCCTGAGTTGATGTTCTTGATTTCCAAGAAGGGACCAAAGACAAAATAGGTTGATTGTAATTAAAATGGGAAGATGAAAAGGTTAAATAAGAAAAAGGTCACTTTAATCTCAAATTAGGGATCAAAGAATACTTATTTTCATTTGATCGATCTTTTAGGCTAAGAGTGGACTTATTCAAATATGGCCTATGATCATGTCCCAGTCAACTATCCTACAACCTAAGCAAGACTAACCGGGAAAGTTTTGGATTAAACACACAAAGAAAATTAGGCAAACACCTCACACCCACGTGGCACTGGATTATATTATCAAACTACTACCTATCCGGTTCAGCCGTGATTATTTTGTCCCCAATACTAATGTCATACCAAGATTCAACAGTAATCACAACCTCATATCTTCTTAACACATAGTTCATAAAAATATTTAGAAGGGGTATTAGTTTTATAAAAACACACAAAAACATGAAAATTTGACTGCACTAGGGTTTTTTATTTTTATCCTAGTCAAACAAAACACGCATAGCACATAAAATGAACACAACATAATAACCTAAACATGTCGTTTCTACTATGAAAACTCACTATAGGGAAAATTGACTTGACAACCAAAATTCCGAGAGGACATCTACACACACAAGTAGACCTGCCCCCATCAATAAGCATGCAATGTCCAAAAGGCATTAGGCCACCATAAATTAAGAGATCTAGGAACATACCTGTGGAATATTAGGTGAATAAATATGATGTCAATCACAACAACAAGAATTATCACAAATGCAAAAATAATAAGACATCGTAGATGCCTCCCAAGCAGTGCCTAATTTAACACTACGGCACGACATATGAATCTTGATTACTCAGACTTTACCAAGGTATCCTTAGGGTTGGCTTACAGGGTCATCAAAACTATTTATTATCAAAACCATCCTCATATCTATTGTTTTCTTCATAGTTATGTGAACTTTGAATGTGTTTTCTTCATTATTCAGCCTAAACTTAAGCTCACCCCTTTTCATATCCACCAATACTCTACTCGTGGCTAAAATAATCTCCCTAAAATTATGGGCATCTAAAAATCAACCGCACAATCAAAGATAACAAAGTCAGCCAAAAAGATAAAGTTGTCTACCTTGACCAAAACATTAAAAAATATGTTTGTGAGCTTTTTAATCGTATGATCTACCATCAATAACCGTATCATTGTTGTCTTAGGGATTCTCAAGCCCAATTACTTGAACATTGCCAGTGGCATTAAGTTAAAGCTTACACCCAAGTCATACAAAGACTTGGCAAAACTAGATAACCCAATTGTACAGGGAATTATGAAATCCCCAAAGTCCTCTTTATTTTGCACAAGAGATCAAGATGTAATCCCACTACAATGGTGCAAATTACTAACATCCTCATAACTCATAGTTTTTTTGTCACCAAATCCTTCATAAAATTTTCATAGCCAGGCATTTGGTCTAAAGCTTCAATAAGAGGGACGTTCACAGTCAACTCCTTCAACACAAAAAAAAACCTCTTACACTTCTCTTTCTTGTCTTTTTGCTTCAATTATTGGGGAAAATGTGGAGAAATTTAGGGAATGAGCTTCAGTGGTGGTGTAACATCCTTACCCTTTCCTTTATTTTTAGCTTTTTTTTGTTTTCAACTATATGCTCTTGAAAGGCCTCATTATATACCACTATTTTTATCTATTGTATCCTTAATGCTCACAAAATCCTATCTCATATGATCAACTGTAGGCATGGTTGAATCAATAATAGCCTTACCATTCTGAATAGTAATAACTAGACAGTGATTATTATTCTTCAAATTCTGAATAATGTTGATTGGAAAAGTGCCTGGTAGATGCTGGTTCAATATAGCATACATCTTCCCAAACTATTTCTCAAGCTGCTTAATAATGATTGCATGCAATTTTACCTTTTAGATCAAACCCAAAATATCAACTCTAATTTCCTAAAGGCAACTCGCTTGGCTCTCTGAATCCTTCACAAACCTTGCAAACAATGCTTCCATTCTCAAACTTTTAAACTCAACATTATGACTCCCTATTGGAACATATAGAACACTCTTATCCTTGTAATCATATTTCCTCTTCCAGTCACCATCATGCTCTCTACTCATGTCCCTATACTTGTCTCTATAATATTTTCAACTTTGATTCCCTTGCCTCGAGTTCGAAGTGTCTTGGTTAGACCCTTGGCCCTTTGCTAAAAAATATGTCATATCTCTATCCAAATACTTTGCTAGATTCTTTATGTTTAGAAGCCTTACCTTGAGTACCTAGTGCATTTACTTTTTTTGCTCTCCCATTGCTACAAACTACTTTATTAGATTACCGATCTCAGTTCTTAGTTTTTCTACCTCTTGAGCCACTGTCTTATTTAATGTTCTCTACTCATTAGAAGAATCAATTAAGTAAGTATTGGCTAATTTATTTGCCTCTCGAGTATGCCAACCTCAGTTGATTTTAGTGATCCAGTCTAAGATTTTTAAACCTTGATCTTGACAAAGAATCATGAACATTCCACCTTTAATAGTGTCAGCTACAGCCCTGGTATTTACATTCAAAGCTCTTTATAATATCTCAAGCAATTTCCTCCCTATGATTTTGTGATTTAGAACATTCATCAGCTTCTTCTTGAACCTCAACCATGTTTCATATGCTACATCTAAGTGTAACTATCTGCAATTATAGATCTCATCCTTCAATTGCAATATCCAAGAGGGTGGAAAGAATCAGTCTAAGAACTACATCCTTAAGTCATTAAAAATGCTAATAGATCCATGGGAAGCTCTACTAACCATAAGGTTATTTCCCCTATCAGAGAGAATGGGAATAACCTCAGTCATATAACTTCTTGACTCACCCTAAGCAGACTGTATGAGGTCTAAATCCCCACAAAATTTATAAGATTCATGTTAGTTATCTATAGGCAAATCGGCAAACACTTCCTTCAAGTTCAAAAACTAGATCATTACGCTCATAAAATTGAATTTTGTACCTTGAGGTAGTTCTGGAGGAATGATTAGACCTGTCTCAGTTGGTTCAACATACCCCAAATCTTTTTCTAGATCATCACACATTGGAAAGTACTGCTGAATGGGTTGTTGTCCTTTGTTATTTCTAATTCTATATCTATTGAGTGCAGCTTGATGATCTTCTTCCTACTGACTTACCCTTTCCTTCATAGATGCACGATGGGAAGCTGCTAACTGAACATTTTCTTCATCCACTAAACGAGTAGTAAATTAATCTATAATTTTTTGAACACCATGCTGAGGTGCTCGATTCAATGTTGCTAGGTCATCATGAACTTCTTCGCGCAGGGATCCTTGAGCATAAGCTTCTTCTATCTCAATATTACAATTCTGTCATAAAGTTTGTTCAAGCTTAGATCAAATTAAATCAGGAGATTTCCTTGACTCTGAGTACTGAGCATATATCAAGGTGTGCCCTAGAAATAATAAAAAAATAGAAATCAACAAATAAAACCAACAAATTCAGAAAAATTAATCATTCAATCTGTAACCTTATTCCTCTGCAAAAATTTCAAAATTTAATGTCGACCAAATTACACCTCCAAGAAAGTATGAAGCGGTTTGATGTTGGGTGTATTTATGCACTTTAGCATTGTTATCCTAGCTTATTTAGCCTTATTTTGAGTATGATTCATGTGCTTAATGAGTGAATGATGATATAAATAAGAATGTAAGTGTTTAGGTATGTGATTATAAGGTTTAAAGGTGTTTTCAAACAAGTTTGTTCTTAAATGGATCACTTAGAGTGTCAATAAGAAAACTAGTTTTACTAGCTTGAGCTAGGTGTTATTCTAGTCTATCGCGATGAATTCTAATATGTGAAATAATTTCCTAGAGATATTGTTGTTCAATTATGTATGGAATGACTTGTTTATAGTGTGAAAAGTTCAATTGAAATAAGCCAAGAGTCAATAATAAGTTAAAGCGTAAAGTGGTCGAGACTGGTGTTTTGTTTGATTTTCTAGCTTGTAGTTCTTGACATTATTTTATGTTGAAGTCTAATGTGCAGTGTTTGATCATGTAGGATGCTTGACGATTTGATATAGATGATATTTTGATATTTAACAAGCTGGAATTCAAAGGGAAATAATGCCACACGACATGGGACAAAATAAAGGAACACTTGGAAGAAAGTAGACGCAAAAGTTCAATTCCAGTGAGGGCATGATGATAGGCCCACAGCGCCCTATTTATACCAGCGCCATAAGGCCTACGCATAATGATATGGGGCAGTGCAATGGAGCCTGTGACACCCCTGCCAGTCCGGTGCTCCAAAGCCCACGACGCCCTACACTCCTACACGGCCTAGGCTTCCTCCTACTATATATACACACTTTAAACACTTTGTAATTTACTTTTGGACATATTTGGATTAGGAGATGGGATGATCCACTTCTTTTAGGGTTTATATCTTTTTAATTTATTTTTATAATGGATGATAACATGCATTCAATAATTTTGATTACGGTTTATCGATTAGTGGCTAAACGCCCCCTTTTCGGGGTTAAGGCCAAGAACATATTTATTATTGCTTTGAATTGAGTTTTTTTGATTCCTAATCATATTTTTTTGTTTTTTCATCCTTTTACTTAGCTATTTTAAGGATTCGCGACCCTTAGAATACATATCTTGTCGACCTTGTAATCTCGGGAGGGGAATAGAAAGAGAGAATATGGGGATAAACAAATTAAGGTTTATGAAATATGGAATTTGAATTAGCATCTAGGACAGGGATATACGTAGAAGCCTTGCTTGGTTCACATGTAGGATGATAGCTTCATGTAGTTGTAATGTCCAAGTTAGGTAGACGATTATATGTCGGAATACCACGATCATGCAATAAACCCTAAGAACCAATAACCAAGATAATCAATCTAATGAATGAAGTTTATTAGCGTAGTATGATTGCTCGTAAACCTTAACCCTGGGTCTATATCCATTGATTATTCAAAGTCATTACTTTTACGCATTAGTTTAGTTTAATTTTAGTTTACAATTCTAAACTCTCTTGGTTACTTTATCTCAATTGTTAAACTAGAATTCAATAGTTGTTTAACACAAGTCCCTATGGGATCAATATTTGGCTTTTTAAGGCCATATTATTACTTGGTAGACCGCGTATACTTGTGTGTGCCTTGGTCGCTGTCAAGATTTTAGCGCCATTATCGAGGACTTGTAAGTAGGTAACTATCTTATTTTTAGTTTAACTATATTAAATTATAAATAGTTTATTTTTTTAGTTTCTTTTATTTCTCTTTTTATCACACTTCTTGATATGTTAGCCTAGGATAAATAGTTTTCGAGTGATGATGATTTTTGTTGTTTTTGTGGGGACCCCATCATGAGGCTTATTGTCCAAATTTTGATGAAAGTGCATAGACGGGACCTTCACAATATGAGGTAGATATTGTTCTATATGTGGAGCAGACCGTAAGTTTTTGTATGATTTGTGGTAACAGTGGTCATTCTATAGCTATGTGTTCTGTCAATCTCGATTCAAAATTATTTGTGGGCTATTCTCAAAGGTAACATTATGTGAACACCTACAATCAAACGTTGCAGACCCAGCCATAAATTCAATCATAGAACAACCAGCAGCAATATTTTTAGCGGCAACAACCAAACATGCAGGCCATAACCCAAATTAGCAATGTGGAAAAGATACTAAAACAATTTTTAGCATCTCACAAATAGTTGTTGGCAGACATGAAGAACCAGCAGGTGGCTATAAAGCAGTTGTATAATCAGCTGGAGGTAGATCCAGAGTTGACTCCCTAACTGGATATAGACAAAGTTATTGATAATTCAAGGATGTCTGAGTACTCAAAAACTAAAGTTATTGAATAGGTTAAGGAGATACCACCTCCACCATGTCCACAGATGCTAAGAAAAGAAAAATATGAGGAAAATACTATCCAATCTGTGGAACAAACACAAGAATCGCATCTATTCAACTGTCACTATAATTGAAAAGGTGAATATGAGTGAGGGTGTTGTGGATTATGTAAATTTTAAAGTGAGATTGGTTGGGCCCCATTCATAGCACTTTTCTACAGTATGTTTAGATGATGTCTTATTAGTGGAATCATCTAAAATAGTAGGAGAGTATAAACATGAGGAACAAGAATCCTATATTCTTGATTTTGCACTAGTTAAGCAACATAGAACCACACCTCACTTCAAGGATGAGTGGGTTACCATGCACATTCTATTACTTGGTTTCTTCATCTTTGTACCACCACCCTATAAGCGAAGCAAAAAGATGGATGCAAAATTAGGGGTAAAATTCATATCATCAAGGTGGAGGAAAAAGTTGATTGGGTCGTGCCACGACACTAAATCAGGTGCTTCTTGGGAGGCAACCCAAGTTAAGTAAAGTATATTTTATTTTCAGTATTTTTAGTTTTTTTAACTTTACTAGTTTTTGTTTTGGTTGAGTCACAAGTTGATGGAAAGTCTAAGTACCGAAAAACCTGAGCTAAGAAGCATGGGAAAGACTGAGTGTGGGGTCCCCCAGACCCTCTTGATGTATAAATATGCTACTAGCTAGGCCTAAAGGCCTCAAAGAGTATTTCTATCTCTACTTTTTAAAGTATACTTTGGGAACAAAGTAGATTTTTAAGTGTGGGGTGGGGAATTCCTAATTTTAAGGATAAATTTAAATTTTTTGTGCTAGGAATAAGTAATATATTCTTGTTGGTGCTATATTTGACTGAATGATGCATGTGTTTTAGTTGTAAAAGAATGTTGATTGTGCGAATTACAACTTTTGAAACTACTAGGCTCATGATTATGACTCTTGTACTTGTTGGCTTAAAGTTGAATCATGTGATTGTTTGGTTGAGAGTCTATGACGATCCTACTTGAGTTGAGCATGTGCCATGTGCGTGTGAGGTGTTGTATATTCCTTGTTGTATGTGATGTCTAGAACTTGCCTATTGTGTGTACAAAGTGAAATAAAGAGTGTGGGTTTAGGAGATGATATAGGCATTTCTTTGATAGCCTTGTTTTATACCTTATTTTTACCTACCCTTGTGCATAATCCTAGTAAGCCCCTTTGAGCCTTTAGTTTTTTCTTTGGTAGCTTGATATATAGCTGAATCCCCTTCTTTGATAGACCTTAATTTAATTCAAAAGCTCCTAAGCGCTTTAGTATAAAGTTATTAAGTTAAGGAGTTTAAAATTCAAGTAGGATAAATGTGAAATTGAATCCCCTAAGTGATAGTTATTGAAGTATAAAAATTGTTGTGTTGTGGTTGGGAGTTAGAGAAACTTGTGCTAAAGAATTTCCATTTGTAGCCCAGTTGTGTTACAATGAACATGTTTTGGCCCAGGTCCTCCTTGGACATTGTGCACCCAACTAAGGCAAATAGCTTAAGTTGAGGATGGCTATCATAGGGGTGTGTAGCGTAAAGTTGGTACAAAAAAGGGTAAAATTGAATGATATGTACACAGCATACTCCCACCATAGTGTATGTGAATGAGCTTAATGAGATGGGGTAAAACAGAAGATGTGGTAGATGAAAGTAGTGTACATGGGTTGTTAGAGATTGATCTCAATTGTCAAAAGTGATTTATTAAAGTGCTTAGGGAAGATAGTCACTATTACTGGCCAGAATAGCTCCTACCCATCCCTTAGACTACATTATAACCTTTAAAGACCTATTTGATCTTAAGCCTTAACATTCTGATATAAGTGGAGCACTATACTAAGGGCAAGCCTATGGTTCATTATGTGTAACTTGTGAATTCCTAGTGAGAGTGACTGTAACTTGGTTTTTGTACCACTTGTGTTATAAATTACATTTATATGAGTGATTATGGGTAACTCTCTTATTGTGAGGGCACATGTTGGATGAATGTGGGTGATTTATAGGATGTCTTGTATTAAGAAATATGCATGAGTTTGCCAACTTGGTGAGTCAACTCTTCAAGCTAGGATGTTTTTAAGTAGTGTTCTTGAATTGTCAATTGTGTACATAACATTCTTAGTGTAGAAACTTGCATTCTATGTAGTCATTGTAGTACTATATTAAGTGTCTTGCAAGTAGTAGAAGTGTAGAGTCTCCTCATCTTATGATGCTTAGAGTAAAGAGTTGTTCGAGGATGAACAAGGCTTTAAGTGTGGGGTGGTGATATTGGGTGTATTTATGCACTTTAGTGTTGTTATCCTAGCTTATTTAGCCTTGTTTTGAGGATGATTCGAGTGATTAATGAGTGAATGATGATATAAATAATCGTGTAAGTGTTTAAGTATATTATTACAAGGTTTAATGGTGTTTTCAAACAAGTTTGTACTTAAATTGATCACTTAGAGTTTCAATGAGAAAACTAGTTTTAGTAGCTTGAGCTTGGTGTTGTTCTAGTCTATCGCGATGGATTATAATGTGTAAAATAAGTTCCTAATGATATTATTATATAATTATGTGTGGAACAATTTATTTATAGTATGCAAAGTTCAATTTAAATGAGACAAGAGTCAACAATAAGTTAAAGCATAGAGTGGTCGAGACTAGTGCTTTGTTTGAGTTTCAAGCTTGTAGTTCTTGACGTTATTTTGTTTTGAACTCTAATTTGTGGTGTTTGATCATGTAGGATGCTATAGGATTTTATGTATATGATATTTTGATGTTTAAAAAGCTTGAATTCAAATAGAAATAACACCACACGGCACGGGCCAAAACGGAGGAACACTTAGAAGAATATAGACGCAAAAGTGCAATTCCAGTGAGGGCATGAAGATAAGCCCACGGCACCCCCTTTATCCCAGTGCCATAAGTCCCGCACATCCTACCTTGGAGTGGTACAGTGGATCCCGCGATGCTCTTTCCAGTCTGGTGCTCCCAAGCCCGCGACGCCCAACACTCCTACACGGCCTAGGCTTCCTCTTACTATACATACACACTTTAAACACTTTGTATTTTACTTTTGGACGTCTTTGGATTAGGAGAGGGGCTTATCAACACTTATTTTAGTTTTATGTCTCTTTAATTTATCTTTATAATGGATGATAACATATATTCAATGATGTTGATTACAGTTATGTCGATTAGCGGATAAACGCCCCCTTTCCAAGGTTAAGGCCAAGAACATGTTTACTATTGCTTTGAATTGAGTTTGTTTTCATTGCTTATCATATTTGGTTGTTTTTTTATCCTTGTTTTTAACTATTTTAAGGATTCGCGACCCTTAAAATACATATTTTGTCGACCTTGTGATCTCGGAAGGGGGAATAGGAATATAGAACGTGGGGATAAACAAAGTAAGGTTCTTATTCCTTTATGAAATAAGGAATTTTAATTAGCATCTAGGAAAGGGATGTACCTAGAATATTTGATTGGTTCACATGTAGGATGATAGCTTCATGCACTTAATTGGACTATTACATTCCCGCTCAATGATGTAGTTGTAATATCTAAGTTAGGTAGACGATTAGAGATCGAGAGACCATGATCATGTGATAAACCCTATGAACTAATAAGCAAGATAAGCAATCTAATGAATGAAGTTCATTAACGTAGATGATTGTTCGTAAGCCTTAACCCTGGGTCTATATCTGTTAATTGTCCAAAGTCATTACTTTTCCGCAGTAGTTTAGTTTACTTTTAGTTTACAATTCTAAAACTTTCTTAGTTACTTTATCTCAATTGTTAAACTAGAATTGGATAGTTGTTTAACACAAGTCCCTGTGCGATTGATATTCGACTTTCTTTAAGGCCACTATATTACTTGGTAGACCACATACACTTGCATTTGCGCTTAGGTGTTTTTACGGTCGTTGTATCAACTATAGAACCCAACTAGGTTGGGATCAAACCCATAAGGAATAGGCCGCAAATATATGAAGAGATTGTTGATGTAATTGGAAATTACGGAAATAAAAGAGGGGTTTTGTAACAATAAGAGTAATAGTAATAATTGCTGGAAAATTAGGATTGTGATCAATATGAGACGAGCACCGATATTTTTCCCCCTGACTTTATAACTCCACAGACTGTTCCTACTTATCAAACTATTTTGATATCTTGCATACAAAATCTAACAAGTTATGTATCACCTAACCTTCTCTCGACCTTGGTTTGGCTGAATTTCACTCATCTCCTCTCGATCTCAAAGTGTCGCATTACTAACCTTTGTTTTATGATCTCAGATTAACTATCTCCTCTTGATCTCAAGTTAATTAGATGAAGGTTGATATCTTCAAATACTATTGTGATCTGCTTTTCCTAGTCACTACCTCTCTCTCAAGAAAGTATCGAATATGGGCGAGTTACTAATGTTTGCAAATATTAAAAAAGCAATCCGAACAAAGTAAATCCCAATACATGAAAGAACATTATTCTAGAATGCTTCGCACATTACCTACTTCGTTATCTTATCGGGATTCCTACAACCCTAGTTATGGAATTTAGCTATTCATGGTTGGATGATGAACTTACAAAGAATAAGATGAGAAAACCCAAAATCTCAATTCAATTATAAATCCTAAAAATCAAGAGCAATAATTAAAAGATCAATAATGCATATCAAAACTCAAAATAACATGAAAAGTGTATAAAGTGGGTCAAATATTGCAAAAGAGTCCAAACTGATCATAAAACCCTATAGGAGTATTTATAGTTACAAAAAAAATCTTGTCCTAATATGTGTAGAAAATCTGGGTCGACGGCAACTCACGATTCATGGGTTAAGTAGTAGATAAAACCCATTAATAGTGCCTTCAAGTCATGGAAATCATAGTAGACTTCAATCTTTTAGAATCTCAACTCACTAATGCAACTCATGATTAGCAAGTAGAACCTGTTATTTATAGGTGGACAAGTAGAAATAAGACTCAAGATAACATCTTTAGAAATCAACTATTGCTACTCACGATTAGTAGGTTGTACCCACTATAAGTAGGTTCTACTAACGATTATTAAGTTGTACCCACTATTCCTTGTTTCAGACATCGAAAGTACCTTGAAACCCTGGCACATAAATCTGCACCTGGCCGATCATCGCTTTAGAGGACAACACATGGCTTAAGTGACGTTCGCTAAAGCGGTTTGGGCTTCACTAAAGCAATGGGGCGGAAAGCAACCTTGGCCACTAAAGCAACACTTTTTCCACTAAAGCAACCAAAGTTCCGCCTATGTAGTTGCACCAACTGAACTTTTTTTTCCAAGTTTTCATTGATCCCCCGTGATTCATTTAGAATCTCATGAACATAAATGAACTATTTTACCCTATTAAATTTAAAATTTCAGACTCAACGGAGCCATAAAAAGTTTTATCTGGCATCATTTAGATGAAATATGGGGCCTACACCCAAGGATCACTTCTACCAAATTCATCCATAGCTCGAAATGAGTCTGGAAGCCTTGGGACCCAAATCAATATATTTTCCAGCCTAAAATTAATGTCCCGAAGCTGATGGAATTATCAGAATTAACATATGAGGTCGTTAACCTAAATTTTATGTCCAATAGCCAATCCTTATTGATAAAGACTTCAAAATAGCAAATTGACTCAAAAAACTAAATGAATTATCCGGTTATCGAACTGTCGGCTCCGGCAAGTCATAAATGACTTGGAACAACAATAAAAAAGTTTTAAATGTCAAAAAAATGCGGAAATGCAGAGGGTAATTATAATTATTCTTCACATCACTAGGCACATAATTTTTCAAAGAAAAAACATGCTCAAAAAATTCTACATCCCTATGTTCGCAAATAGAATAATAATTTAATGACATAAATTTATATGCAACACTATTTTAAGTATAACCAACAAAGACAGTGTCAAAACTCTTAGAGCCTACGTTTACCCATTTAAAATCAAGTAGACCAATCATAGACAAACACCCCCACACTCACAGAATTTTATTTTTTTTTAGGAGGGGGGGGGAGGGGGCAAACCTTTTCTAAAACTCATATGAGGTCTTATCCAACTTCTTATGGGAGACTCTATTAAGAATAGCATGCAGACAGGATAGTTTTCCCCTACCTATAATCAGGTAGACTCGAGCTTACAAACATAGAATTCATTATTTTCTTAAGGGTTTTATTCTTTAGTTCAGCTGCAGCATTTTGTTGGGGAGTACAGGGAGCACTAAACTCATAGATAATATTATTTCTCAAAAATATCTTCTAGAGTTTTAATATAATATTCTCCACTCCTATCATATCTAAATCTTTTGATTTTTCTGTCTAATTAATTTTCTACTTCTGTTTTGAGTATTAAAAATATGTTTTCAGCCTCATCTTTAGACTTAAGGAGATATACCTTAGTGTACCTAGAAAAGTCATCAACAAAATTAATATAATACTTCTTTTCACTTTTGCTAATAGTGTTCTTAAAATCTGCTAGGTCTGAATGTACCAGTTCAAGCAATTCAGTCTTTAAACTAGTAATATATTCAAAAGATTTATTGGCATACTTTGCTTCTACATACACGACATTTAGAAATATCATTACTATTTAATGTAAGAATTAAATTTCATTTTTCTAAATATTTTAATAGAAGCAATATTAAATTCCCTAGTCTTTGGTGACATAAATTAATTAAACTAAGTAATATAAATAAAATTAGAAATACTTTCGTTGTTGACAATCTTTTGAAAAATATTCAGTACAAATAAGCCCCCATTAAGATATTCCTTTCCAATAAAATTTCCTCCATAAGAAATAATTATTTTATCAGCTTCAAAAATAAGTGTACGGCCTACTTGCCGAGAAGTGCTTCTGAAATTAAGTTTCAACGAATCGAAGAAACATACAGAACATTGTTTAACGCTAATATTTTTCAGAAGTTAATTTAAGAAAAATTTCTCCTTTAACCATAATTTCAGAAGTGGAGTTACCCATGTCGACACACTCGTCATTGGTGGATTTCTCAAAGTCATGAAATAACTTTTTGTTGATACATAAATACCTTGAAACATCTATGCTCAACACTCAATTAGACGTGTTAGCTACTAAATTTGCCCGACGACTACTGCAACACTTACTTCATCACCCTCAGTAAGATAATTGTGGACATAATTTTGTCCTCCCTTCTTTGAATTTGTCCTTATCTTAAATAGAACTAGACAGTCCTGTGGCCAAGTTTTTCGCAGACAAAACAAAGTCCCTCTGATTTTTTTAATTTAACTTCAAATTTGTTGAAATAGTTTTTCTTCTTCACTTATTTTTTTCTGGACATTATTTAATTTAACTTCTAACCTATCTTTTGCAATAATACAAGAAAATCCACAAAGTTAGCTTTAGAAGAATTAAGAGAAAGAACTTTCAGCTTATCTTTGAAACGTTTTGCCTCCTCGATCCTCATGTGACTGATAAGTTAATGGAGAGTTAAATTCTTTTGCTAATGTTTCAATTGGTTTCTATAATCACTCTAGGATTGTGAAAATTTTTCTAGCAGAGAATCAACCTGAAGAATCTCACACATCTTTATGCCCTTATTGAGAACATCAACGGTCAAATTTTTGTATTTATGAACTTGTTCATGATTGTTTTGTTATCAATCATTTGAAATTTAATCCACTCTCTGCCAATATTTTTTTCTTTCCTGCATCATCAACATCATATTTCTTTTCAAAATTGTCTTATATTTTCTTAGCA
This sequence comes from Capsicum annuum, assembly GCF_002878395.1. NCBI lineage: Eukaryota > Viridiplantae > Streptophyta > Magnoliopsida > Solanales > Solanaceae > Capsicum > Capsicum annuum. The sequence continues at coordinate 50,161,333 of NC_061114.1, forward strand.
AATTTATAAATAACAAATAAATCAAAGAAGGATTAGTCATATGGTACAACAAATGTCCTCTGACTGTTATGTTATCTTTTTCAAAATTCTTTTTAGCAATATCATCAACCAAAACAGTGTTAGATCCATCAATATAAGGTTCATTATATAAAACATAATCATCTAATTGTTCAAAGAAAATTAGAAATTTTTGTGACCATCGTTAAACTTATTTTCGTTCAATGACTCATGTTTTGATAAATCAAGAAAAATTTTGTCCAAAAAAATAATCATTTATCAATATTGTAGGTAAGTAAAAGTTCTTTCAAATTTTTGAAAAAATTAATACTCCCTCTGTTTCAAAAAGAATGGCCTAATTTGACTTGACACGGAGTTTAAGAAAGTAAAGAAGACTTTTGATTCCTGAGGTCCTAAATTAAAGTTGTATTAAATATACCAAAATGTCCTTCAATCTTATAGTTTTAAGCATACCACGTGTAAAGTTGAAATTAAAGTATTATCAAAAACAGAAAGGGATCATTCATTTTGAAACGAACTAAAAAAAAATAGGTCTTTTTTTTTTAAACGGAGGGAGTATAATATTTCTATTGAAACTTAAATTAATAATAATAAGTAAACAGTCACAAATACTATGTCATGCAAGTCACTGTTTCGAAAGCGATTTCGATCCGACTTCTGTACGTTCCCCAAAGTTTCATAACTACTTCTAAAAATGTGCACCCATGGCTAAAAATTTAGAGATTGTCTAAACCAATTATCCAAAATAAGAAATTTAGGAAGAAAGAAGAAAAATGTTTTATATTCCTTTTGGTGTGTTCTTTTTGTTCTCCGCAGATATTCCTTATATAGGATATAAAAAGTTATGTTACTGCAAAGAAAGCAGTAGATTTGAGAAACAAAATGTGAATATTAGTTGCATTAAAGCACCATTAAATTACAAAATTTATAAGGGAATAAAATATGTCCATCTCATACATAACGTATATGTTTTATGTTCAACTCCTCTAAAACATATCTTTATCATTTTTTACTTATTGCATTATATAAATATTTTTAGATAGAATTAACTTCACATGAGCCATCCCTAATGACATTCATGCTATAAGAGTACTTGACGGTGCACTTAACTGAATGTTAAGTTATTTATGTGAAGAAATTAAATGAACAAATATCAATTTCCACCTAATACATTTTTTTCTCTTTTTTATCGGTACATCTATATTTCAAAAATCTTATATTTATTTTTGTTGATATAGATCGAGAAATATATTGAAATTTTTGAAAGTTTGATAGCGTTTAATCGGAAAATGAACTTCAGATATGTTTATTACATCAATATATTTTTCTGTAATTAGTAGTTAATTACCAACAAATCTTAAAGAATCACTTGTTGGTTGTCATTGTCATATTAATTGAGACTTCACACAGAGTTTAACATGCTTGACATTCTTCCCTCCCTTCAATTAAAAGTTTTCTTCAAAAGTACCTTTTCATTATTCAAACCTATCATATATTTTATCCATGTCAATCATTTCAATTGCCACGTAAGTGTAAACGAAAAAAAAAAGGGTCATCCATGTAACCTTATCTTATTTTGATATGAAAATATATGTGGCAAGCACCCGTTAAAAGCAACCATTGACAACTAATGTAAGAAAAAAATATTTTACAATATATAATAAAGGGCACGTCTTCAGACATGTTTGCTTATTATGTTTGTTTAACTACTCAATCATAATTTTACTATATTACCTTTAATTAATTATTATAAATTATTTAAGTATTAATTTTTTTAATATTTAATAAAAATATAAAATAACAAATTAATTTTTAATTTTTTAAATTAACTTGATGTCTTATATGAGACTTATTTATATTTTTTCACAAGTATTTTTTATAATAATTTTATTACTTCACTTCTAATTAGTTATTATAAGTCATTTAAGACATTTTTTTTCACTATTTTAATTGTGATTTTATTATATCACCCCTAATTAACTATTATGGCCACATTAAAAAATTAATAATATCTCATAAAATAGACACAAAATAATATGTCAACATAAAACATTTGATTGACTATCAAAATTGTATTTGTGCCACATAGGTTGACTTTTGAAATTATATCAGTGTCACTTAAATTGAAATAGAAGAAAAAAGTATTATAAATCACAATAATTAAAAATTAAAATTATTTTAATAATTAATTATTCAAATTATATTTGTGTCGCATAAATTAAGATAAAAAAAATAACATATATCGAGCCTGTGCTAGTACGAGCCCTTCAATATCTAGTATTATTATAATTGGGGTTGTTCATGGTCGACTTGGATTTAGTCAATTAAAATAAAATCGATTTAGTAAGTTTTAAAATTATTTAAAACAAATTAAATATAATTTACCGATTTGATTTGTTTTTTTCCTTCTTTAGTTTGGTTTTGATAAAATCAAATCAAACTAAATATTATTAATTTTTTAAAATTTAAAATTAAAACAAATCCAAACAATTATTGATTTGGATCAATTATTTATTTAAACGGCGTGTTAACCTAACCGTAAATACCCGCAATTATAGTCTAAATCCAATTGTATTCCTATAATTCCTATTTCCTACCATATATCTTTATTGAAAAGAATACAACTATACCTATGTAATTTTATGTAAGTCACCATATTTAGCAGGTTTCGAATTAATATTTATCGCATAAATTCATTTGTATAACAATGTGAGCGAGTAATTATATAAATTATTTTTATATTGTGAATACAATAAAACTTTATTATAGTGAAAATATTTTTCCAAAAATTTCATGATTGGTATGGAGATGTTAGATATATTTACGTCATTTGACATTCAAATTTCATTTAACTGTTATAAATAAAAGTATGTAAATTAGACAGAATATGAATATAAAAGAGGCAAATATTAGTAATCTTTTCCTCGTAAAATTATGAAATAATTGATGTTCATTATTTAAATACATATTTTCCCCCTTTAAATTAGATACTCGTAATTAAATTTACTGGTGTGCATGACATTAATGATGATTACCATAAACATTTTGGTATTTTATTTTAGACATAATATATTTCTTACAACTATTACACTATAATATTTGAGTATGTTATGATGGGGATACTATTTTATAAAAAGTTTTTCGCCATAATAAACGTCATTGCTGTTATAGGTAAAATGTCGTCATAGAGAAGTAAATTATAACATAAAAAATCAGTTTCAGATAAAATCAGACCGCTGTAGTGAAATGTCATTATAACGAAATAACGTTATACAGGGGCAGCTCAAACATTTTAGTGGTCTAAAACCGAAAATTATTTGGACTCCTTAAGGTTTAAAAAATAATCTTTTTCTTGAAAAAACATCTATTTTTCTAGCACTTTTACATGCAAAATTAGTAATAATTTCCTTAATTTCTATTTCTTTTAATAATTCTTTTTTGAAATGATATTATAGTAAACTCATTTAATCTTTCTTTAGAATTGTTGATCTTACGTAAAAAAAAAATAATAATAATTAAAATTTTTAAGAACATATTTCTATTGAGATACTTGTTATAGAAACTGTTAACATTATTTTATAAGAATAATATAAGAGAAATGAACCAAGTATAGAAATATCTCTTTATTTTCTTGAATATGTTGATTAGAGTATTACTTCTTTCTTATAATACTTTCCCTTAACACTTTTAATTTTGAAAACAAGTTTAAATAGATAATATCAGAGATATTATTATATTTTAATAAAAAATCAAATTTAAGATAATATTGTTACAAATTCTCGCCATCGAAATATTTCAAATAAGTATTGGAGTTAAAACTGCTACAATGTTTCATGCTTTTGAAAAAGAGAAAATACATCGAATTACCCCCGAACTTGTCGCCAAAATTTACTTTAGATACTAAACTAATCGGACAATTATTTACCCCCCTTAACAAATTTAAAGTGAATTTTTAACCACCTTAAAAAAATTATACCACTCTCACTACGGAGAGTGGAGTACACACGCCCCACATCATTGCCAACTCAGTGTCATGTCATTGTTATAATTTTTTTAAAAAAGTAATCCGACACACATATTTTTTTTATATTTTTTTTTAAAAAAGCAAAAAATATATGTGTAATATATATATATATATATATATATATAAAACCCTACTCTACCCCCTTCCTCCTCATTCTTCTTCAATAGCCCCCCCCCCCCCCCCCCCCACCCCCCCGTCCCCCCCTCCCCTTATGATTCAACAGCGCCCCCGCCCCCTCTTTCTTCCTTCTCCTTATGCTTCAATAGCCCCCTCCCCCTCCCACCATTAACACCAATAACTTGATTCGAATCACTCAATTAATGACTCACCAAAAAACACTCATCTCCGTCATGAACCACCCTACAAATTCTCCCAAATTACCTAAAAACACCACAATAATCACCAAAAAAATCTCAAAATCTCAAGAATCCCACAAAGTCTTCAGTGAAAACGATGAAATTCAGCTCCTCAAGAGCCTATTTCAAATTCCAAATAACATGAAAGATCCTCTCCATAACTTTACTGAAAAGCAAATAGCAAAAAAGTAGAAGAGACTCAAAGAGAAGTACCATAAATTTGCTAGAACAAAATCACTAATAAAAACTCCACATGATAGAGAGATTTATAAACTTGGAAGAAAGATTTGGGGTAGAGATACTATTAAAGAAAAGGAAAAATCACACATAGATAATGTGAATTTGGATCAGTTTTCATTTTTAGCAAATGAAATGAAAGTGTATTTTTCAAATTATGAAGAAAGTTTAAAGAGAGTGGGGAAGAAGAAATTGAAAGAAATAAATGAGAAATAGATGGAGTTGAAATTGAAAGAATCTGAACTTATAGTAAATAAAAGTTAATTGTTTCATGAAAATTTGAAATTTGTTGTTGAATGTTCAATGGGTGTGAGAAAGAAGAAGATATGGAGATGGTGGTAATACGAGTACAATCATGAAGATGGACGTTTTTTAGTGTGTTGAATGCAACCTACGATGTACGAGTTGAAGTGTGAAAAGGGCTCAAAAGTTGTCCCTCTATTGCACTCCATGGGAGCCATTTTGTTCATTTAACACTAAGGGGCACTTTTGTCATTTTTTCTATTAATGTAATAAGTCTATAAATAGAACATGTTAGGATTTATTTCATTTGGTTGCTGAATATTGATGTAAGAACACTTGAGAGAAGGATCTCTAGGCCGAAAACTAAAGCATAACAAGTGTGGAAACACTTGTGAATGTGTATTGCTTGAAAACGTTGGTGCTTGAGCGATTGAATCTATCTCATGTCTTTGTAAGAGTGTGGTGTTGCTATTGTAAGTTCTAAGGGTCCTTAGATAGAATATGTCCATGGGTTCTTGGATCTTATTGTAGTGTATGTCTCGCTTCCTATCTTTACATTTCATGTTTTAGTTTGTGTTGTCTAGTGAACCATTGGTTCTTGTTATTCTTGTAATCTTGTAACCGTTGGTTCTTGTTATCATAGTGTTATTTCTTCCTACCATATTTTTGATTATCTCTTGTTATTGTTTTTGCTATTTTTGGTGTCAAATATACCTACATATCTTGTATTTTTGTTGTATTTGTCGAATCCAAGAGAGGTCCCCATTTGATCCGCGATTTGTTGTGATTTGTAGACTGTTTTGGGGTGTGATTTTGTGTTCCCTTGTTTTGTCCCGTATCATTTGGTATCAAAGCCGAGTTTGATTTCATTCCTACGAAGTCAATCTTGGGTTTGTTACTTAGAAAATCAAAAAAACAAAACTGAAAACTGAAAAAAAAAATCCAGAAAAGTTGAAATCTGTCCATTTTTGTTTCTTGGCTGAAAATTGTGTTCTTGTTGTCTTGACCGAGATTTTTTTGTTGTGTGTCTAGATCTAGTAGTTTTCTTGTTTGTTTTGCCGTTTCTAGTGTTAGTTTTCTTGTTCACTAACATTTTTTAGTCTAGATCTAAACTAGAGCTTAAACTTGTTGAAAGTTATTGTTGTGAACATTGTTGTGATCGTATGATATTTTTGTTGTTCAAGCTTGGTCATGTGTTGTATTGTGGATTTGGAGTTGGACGTTAGGTTGTTGTTGTTTGTTGTTGGAGATTTGAGGTTGAACATGTGTTGTTGATAATGGAGAACCCAACATGAACCTTAGAATTCCAAGTGTTGTGTTCTTGGTGTTCTTCACCACCTTCATAACTTGTTGAAGAAAAGGTGTTGTTTGATCTTAACACCAAGAAGAAAGAGAGTGGTATTGTTGTTAGTCTTGAAGACTTTTTTCAACCACCCTTGAGCCTTCTCCAACAATCTTTCAAGTTTTAAGGTCTTTCAAGACTTTTCCTACACAAAACAAAGACTTTACAACTACTTCCAACAACCTTCTATGATTTAAGGACCTTGTTTTGTGGGAATAGTATTAGCCAAGTCAAGACTTTTGCTTGAAAATTGAAAAGAGTTTCAAGACTTGTACTTTCCCTCCATTAACCAAATCTCAATCATCCAAATTGAAAATTGACCAAGACTTCCAAATTGAAAAATAACAACTTGTTTAAAAACCACAACCAATACGTGGTTGCCACATTATTATTTACTGTTCACACGATAATTTTAAGCTCAATTTTTTATCTCTTAAGTTTCAATTTGTTGTTTTCTAGTTTCGTTTGTTGATTCCAATACCAACTTACAAACTAGTGACCATTTACTAGATTGTGAGTTGGTTTTGGAAACCATTCTTTGTGTTTACGTCCTTGTGTGTTTCTTTTGTTATTCTTTAGAGTCGTTGAAAATGTTTGGTTCACCTCTCAACACCTCACGGAGTACAAGCAAGCTTACAACAGTTGTGAGATTAAAGTGTGAGGAATCCGAGAGGCAAAGAAATAAAGAGAGAGTGTGAGGACCTTTCTTATACAACTAATTTGTTTGTGTTTTGTAGGTAACTTCTTAGCGACAATGAATAACAACGTTCCTAATGCTATCTTGGCCTGGAATGAAACTCAATTGAGCCGAATGAAATTGAAGGCAAATCTCAAGATGGAGAGAAAGCCGAGGTTCAAAATGAAGTTGTTATATTCTCGATTTCTTCTTATTTTGTGGGCTATTTTGGAACCATTTTCATTTGATTTGTGCCATGAATTTGAGGTCAAATTCCTCTCAAAATGGAGAGGATGATACGGGTACAATCATGAAGATGGACATTTTTCAGTGTGTTGAATGCAACCTACAGAGTGTACGAGTTGGAGTGTGAAAAGTGCTTAAAAGTCGTCCCTCTATTGCACTCCATGGTAGCCTTTTTGTTTATTTAACACTAAGGGGCACATTTGTCATTTTTCCTATTATCGTAATAAGTCTATAAATAGAACATGTTAGGGTTTATTTCATTTGGTTGCTGAATATTGATGTAAAAACACTTGAGAGAAGGCTCTCTAGGCCGAAAACTAGGGCATGACAAGTGTGAAAACACTTGTGAATGTGTATTGCTTGAAAACGTTGGTGCTTGAGCGGTGGAATCCCTCTCCTGTCTTCGTAAGAGTGTGGTGTTGCTATTGTAAGTTCTAGGGGTCCTTAGATGGAATATGTCCATGGGTTCTTGGATCTTATTGTAGTGTATGTCTCACTTCCTATCTTTACATTTCATGTTTTAGTTTGTGTTGTCTAGTGAACCATTGGTTCTTGCTGTTCTTAAAATCTTGTAACTGTTGGGTCTTGTTATCATAGTGTTATTTTTTCCTACCATATTGTTGATTATCTCTTGTTGTTATTGCTGTTTTTGGTGTCAAATAAACCTACATATCTTGTGTTCTTGTTGTGTTTGTCGAATCCGAGAGAGGTCCCCATTTGATCCGCGATTTGTTGTGATTTGTGGACTGTTTTGGGGTGTAATTTCGTGTTCCCTTGTTTTGTCCCGTATCAGGTGGGGTGTGAGGAAGAAGACGAAATGGAGTGGTGGGATGTGAGGAACAAGAAGAAATAGGGATGGTGTGTGTGAGGAAGGAAGAGAAAAATATAATGGTTAAAAATATTAAAGTGTGCCCCACTAAAAATTTTTTATACTTTTTTTCGAGTGAAACACGTTTTTATTTTATTTTTTGCCACATCAGCCATTAAGGGGGCAAAATAATACACTTTAAAGTTGTTAAGAGGGAGGGAGAATAATTGCCCGACTAGTTAAAGGTCTAAAGTAAGTTTTGGCTGCAAGTTCAGGGGTGATTCGATGTATTTTCTCTTTAAAAAACTTCAAAAAAAATTAATCACACTTCAAATCACTCACAAAACTAAAAAATAAATTTAATTTATATTCATATCCCAACAAACTTCAATTTTTATATATCATTTTTAATTTGAAAATAAATATTTTTTTCTTAAATTTCACATTTTTACGTCCAAACATCTATCTATTATTTTTAAAAAACGTGACCCTCAAAATTTGGGGGCCTAAAGCGCCTCACTTGCTTCATCATGTAGCCGGCACGTACGTTCTAGATAGTGCTGATGGTATTATTTCTAAAAAATGTGGCCTTCAAAATTTGGGGCCTAAAGCAAGTGTCTTACTTGCTTCACCATGGAGCCGACACTGACGTTATAGATAGTTCTAATGGTATATATATATATATATATATATATATATATATAGCTTTTCTTGTCTGTTTCATAAGATGCTTCCTCCGTAATTTTATTATATCATCTCTAATTAATTATTATAAATTTATTTATGTATTAAAAAATTAATAATATTTAATAAAAAAGTAAAACAAATATTTATGATAAGTTTGTTTCAGCTGCTTCACCAGGTATTTTTGTATAATCATTTTGTTATATCGCCTTCTCCTTATAAATAAGCCAACAAGCTGTTGGACGAACTCAGCTTAAAATATTTGTACAGAAAAGCAATATGTGTTGTACGAAAGCTTCTACTAAGGATCCTCTATTCTTTATTATTTTCAAAACACGTGTATTGTAATAGTGAAAACAAGTGGACTTTTCTCTGTGTAAACCATTACCAATTAATCTAAATGACTAAATCCCCTCATCTTATTCTCTACTCTGTGTTCTTAATAGCATATACTATTAAGATTTCTTCGAAAATTCCCAATTGCTTCTTTGGGGTTATGGAAAGGAAAGAGAGATGCAACTACAATGATGCAGTCCTGTTTTGGGGATTTTCCCTCTCTGCCAATTTCATGGGTGATATTATGTTTGTAGCGTCACTGCTTGATTGAGTCTACTCATGCATGCTCTGTTTTGAATTTTTGTTGTCAAATTTCTTGGTTTCACTCGGATGATGTTTCTTGAGAGGTTTTAGAAATCCGACAAGATTGCAGTGTGTATTGTTCGAGGGGTTTTTTCACTCTTCCCTTTCCTCTTCCATCACTGCTGTTTTTGCTTTTTTTTTCACTAATTTTGTATATGCATGCACCTATTCACTATTTCATGTCAATTGCATAGTCGTTAGAGGTTCCAATAAGAATAGTGACATGGCCTGTGAGTAAATTTTCAATAGTTAGTAATGTATTCATGTTGTGTCAATTATTTTTATTGCTTTTCAGCTTACTTATGACTGATGTTGGAGTTGACTAACTGAGTCTTACCCTTTTTGGCATTGCAATTTGTTCTAAATTCTAATATGTAAGGATTTTACTTTACATAAAACAATAACTATTGAGCTTGTAGTAGGGGCAACAAGGCTGATGAAACTCGAGGTGAGCAAGATGAGTAGTACGCTACTCGACTCCATCGATAAGTTCATCAGAATGCTATGTTTGCTTGGGAGAGAACATGCAATAGGTTTTTACTTATATAAGCATCTTTTTGAGTGTTTTTATGGGTATTTCTGTAATGACCGTGTAAGCATGTGTGTGGAATTATAGTTGAAAGACATGTCTCTGTTTTACCTAGAGTGTTTGATAGTATGCCTAACTCGACTTTCTCCCCTTCTTTAAATGTACATTCATTATTAGACTTGAATTAAATTCTTTTTACGATAGTGTCACAAAATTTAAAGCATTAAAATTTACATGTCTAAATTACCGTTAGCTAGAGCTCCCATAGGCATTGGAGCTTATCGGCTGGCATAGATTTATTCCTTCTCCTCTCTAGCATTAATATGCCTTGTTCCTTAATTTACTTGAAATGAAACTTACAAATACTATTCAGCGATGATTTGTCTTTTATCACTGCTATACTGGAAAATACTAAAGAAAAAAAAGTTCATTGAAATGAAACTAGCAAATTCAGAGAAAACATAATCACATCCTTGAAATCTGGAAAGGAAATGCAGCTTCGAGGGTCTCATCGCTATAGGAAATAGCCTGAACCATTTCCAGACTTCCATGTCTTTTGATGAGATGTCGGCGGTACGTTTCACCAGCCATAATTTCAGCTTCATACGCACCATGAACTGAACCCTGATGATAATCACTGCTTACAGCTTCCCCTCCAAATAATAGATTACTAATTGGTGCCCAAAGCCTATCATAAGCATCAAATGGTTTTTCAACCAAGTCGCAAGAATAACATTCAAGAGTGTCCGGATCTGTACCCCAGCGAGATACGCATCACAGACTTTTATAAGTTTGACACATATCTACATCTGCTCACTTTATTAGTGGAATAGATTTAACATAAAATCGAAACTTAAATAGATAAAGTTCATTACACATTATCAAAATAGTACACTAGATAAAATATAAGTACTCAAATCCTAGACTTGCTCATTGTCATCATTGATGGCAAAGAAACTATTGACGCTAATACCATTCGAGATATCCCGCATCATAGAACCGTAGTCCTTAGCTGGTATAGCAGACAAGTCTACGAATTCGTTGTCGAGCACTTCGTCAACTCCATTCAGACTTCGGTTTACTTGCTCATTGTCATCATTGATGGCAAAGAAACTATTGACGCTAATACCATTCGAGATATCCCGCATCATAGAACCGTAGTCCTTAGCTGGTATAGCATACAAGTCTACGAATTCATTGTCGAGCACTTCATCAACTCCATTCAAACTTCGGTTTATTCTATTGTGTAATGCTCCTTCTTTAAGATTAATGTAAGATCTTCATTATTTTAATTTTCTTTTTGCTTTCTGGTTAGTGTTGTTCCTTTTTACCAATTTTTGAAAATTCTCTTAAATACCAATCTTCTATGAATGCTGTAACAAGGAGTCCCTGATGAAAAGAATCTTTCCCATGCATCTTAATTAGTCGGACTAACTCTTTGATTGGTGGGAACAACAAAGGAGCTGCTGCACGGTTTATGGAAGACTGCTTTGGTCAGAAAAATATTGAACCAGCAAAGTTTAATCCATCTAAAGTGCGTAAACTTCCTTGAAGAAGTCTCAAACATCATACCAACTGTTAGTGCGAAGCGTAAGTGATTGTCTCCTTATCAAGGTGGTGAATTATCTCAGTAGAGCTAAAGTGCTGATTGGCTACTAATTGATTGTACCAAGATTGCACTTTCCTCAGCGAATTTTGCACTTTCTTGGTTGATGTATTGGGTTTGTTTTTCTTTAAATCTCTATATAATACGGCTTACATTAACTTTTGACTTGTCTGACGTGAGCTATTCCATTCGGAATATGCTGTGAGGGGGAAGAGGTAGTAGCAGAAGGCTGGTGCCAAAACGTAGTACTTAAGTGAATCTGATGGAGTTTGTTGGAATAAAAGGCTAGAATGAAAATAAAGTCTTCTAAATATGTTGTAGATAGAGGGTCTAAATGTAGATATCGTCTGACTCATATCTATGAGAAGGGGAAAGGTTTTTCCCCATTGTGTACGACTCTAAATGTAAAAGTAAACATCATACTAAACTAGCAATTTTTGAAGGTTCTGCATTCTGCGCAATCCATGGATGGTCAAGTAACTTCTTAAGGGATAGACGTTAAGATGAATCCTTGATGAGCTTGTGTTATTCCACATAATTTTAGTCTACCTCAAACATAGGTATAGTAGCCTATGTGAAAAGTAGCTGAACAATTGTGAAAACAACCTGAATAATAAAATGGTTTAATGTAAGAAAAATTTGACTGAATTCTTTTTTCTGGGTTGCAACTATCGATTACATAATAAAGAATTGTTGATAGAGATTTAGTTATGCGATGTCTTCACCCTGCTCAACAATATCAGATTTAGTGAATTGCTGATAGAGAGAAGCATATGATTCATTTTACTGGCTACATACTTGTCATACTTGCTCTTTTGGCTTCAACGCTCAACAACTATGTATTATTGAATATCAAGATGATGTCCTTGGAAAATTAATATTCGTGTAGTAAGTTAATTTTTTATATTATTTTGATGACCAGTGCTAAGTTCTAAGTTCTCTGACGGCGGAGTTGAGAGGCTTAACAATGATTTGTTGGTTTTATTCAGGGTGTTTGGAGCTTGGCGCTCAAGACCTGAGTATTTCTTCCCAAAATTCGAAATTGAGTGAAGGTTAATGCAGCTTACACCCCGTTGTCAGAACGGAAAGAGGCACATTTTGAGAACTCAATTATCGCTGCATTCAGACCACATATCTCAGAATTTTGGTTTTTGTTTTTCTAAAAGAAAATTAGTTTTATCAAATATAATTTTTTTTTGGTGTTTCTGGTGTAGGTGCATTCTAAGTTCTCTATGTGTGTCTTGAGTCATAATGGTGAAATTGAAACACTTCAGGGTAGTGTGAACTGGTAAGTTCCTGCAGAATTACATTTTATAGGATAGTATTTGCGGAGCTTATTGTAACTTATTTAAGATTGATCTCCTAAAAAGCAGTGGTAATTTAGATTATTTGATTTCCATGTGAAAATTGAGAAGGAACTTCATTGACACATTCTACAATACGAATTGTGAGGATAAGGAGTTGATAATTTAGTTTCCATTTAAAAATGAGAAGGAATTTTACTAACGCATTGTATAATGCAAATAGTGAGAATAAGGAGTTGATAGTAGTTGCTGCAACTCGCCTCCTTTGACAGCTCTTTCTTCCCTTTTTCACCACTAAAGGTGACTCCACATTCTCCACTCCGTTTCTGACTTTGAAAACTTTTGAAAAGGCGGAGCTGGCGCATGCACTTATGCACCATAGCTCACATCAAATCCTAAAACGTGCTGAACAAACAAAAATTTCCTTTTTTTAGGATTAGCTAACAGTAGATAATTCTTTGGTAAAAGTAAAAGGAGGTAACTTATCAGCATTCCACAATATTAGAATAGGCAAAGGTAGAGAAGCCTCAAAATGAGCCACTTTCAATAATCCATAGCAAATTGGCATTTTAAAGAACTTAGATATGATTGTACTGTATAGAATGATTAGCCTCAACAAAAGTGGGATGGACACCTACCATGTAGTACCTAATATTCATCACAGATATTCTATCATTCAAAGTGGATAAATACCCTCATACCCTGATCTAATTGTCAATGCATCTAGTGAAACGTTCTGCGAAAAGACTTGCAAGGTGGAAGGTTCAATGTTTAGAATCAAGGATAAGGTTAATGGATGATAAATCTATTACCTTTTCTTTTTTCATATAGATAAAAACTCTTCATCCTAGACAGCACTAATGAAATGTACATTATATAACCAGTATTCCAGATTAAATTCCATTCAGATTCAATAACCATTGAATGTAATTACTTTTTCTTATTCCATATTGCGGCATTAAAGGGTAGCCCGGTGCATTAAAATTCTCGCTTTGCACAGGGTCCGGGAAAGGGCCTCACCACGGTGTATTGTATGCAGCCTTACCTTGCATTTTTGCAAGAGGCTGTTTCCGAGGCTTGAACCCATGACCTTCGGGTCACATGGAAGCAACTTTACCAGCTACTCCAAGGCTCTCCTTCTCCATATTACAACATTAATATCCAAAGTAGTCTAGCAAATCTAAAAGAATGGTTGAAACTAAGTCTATCAACTGTTGTTAGTCTTTGGTGCAAAGCCATCCACATGATGAATTGAATGTCTAGAAATTAGACCTTTAAACGTAGCTAATTATTTCCATTCAACACTGGCTTGTTGTGGCAACATGGTTTGGCAAGATTTGCTAATATTGTACTTACCATTGTTGCAACATTTCTGGAGGGCAGTAGTTATATCAGTGCGATTGATGTGCGGATGCAAGCAACAGTTGTTAAATGTGGAACTTCAAGTACAGCACTGCCAGTTGAATCGCTCGCAGCAGCTAAAAAACTGCAACAGGTTAGTAGACTTGAATTTCAATCAGAAACTCCTAACACAGAGAAAAAAGAACTTTCATATGTGCTCGGAAACTAATACATGTACTTTTTCCCCTCTACTAGCTATTAAATAGTTATCTATGTCCTTTGTATCAAGTTTCATTTACCTTATGAATTTTAATTCACCACAGGCAATGCTAAGCACAAAATATCACACAACCAGTCATATGCTCTATCATTTAATTTATTTGTCTGGTTTTGAGTATTTGAAATGTGATATTGAAATGTCACGTTTAAGTAAAATAAAAGAAAGATTTTTGAATGTTTTGGTCTCAAAGCAAAGGATTGATGACGAAACATATGTGGTTAAGTATAATAAAAGAAAGACTTTTGAGTGTTGTAGTCTCAAAATAAATGATGGTTTGTCTTTTGTTACTAATGGAAGTACTGAGAAGAAACCACAAGGTACTTGCTGTTCAGGCCTTAAAATGGTGTTGAAAACTGATGCTGAGTGTCTCTGTGAAGGCTTTAAGAACAGTGCTCAGTTAGGTGTTGTTCTTAATGTTACTATAGCTATGTCTCTTCCTGCTGCTTGCCATGTATCTGCTCCTTCTGTTAGTAACTGTGGATGTGAGTGCTTTTTTTTCCTTACTTCATGCTCTTTTTAAGAGGAATAAAAAAATTATTAAGAGTAATATTATGTAATTTTGAGGTTTTAATTGGTGTTTAATTTTTGTTGTTTGTGTTTTGTATTTGTACAGTGAGTACTTTTACACTTACACAGGAGCTGCTCCTGGTACGTACAGATCTGGCTTTTGTTGTATTTTTAGTTTCTTTTTGTGTCGGTTTGAATGTGTTCTTTGTTTGGATTAAAAACACACCCTTAGGGGTCGTTTGGTGTCAGGTCTAAGTAGTCTCGGGATAAAATAAGTAGTCCCGGGATAAAATAAAGGACTATTTTATCCAATGTTTGGTTGGAGGTATTAGTTAATACCGGATAACTTATCCCACCATTTACACCATAATGATGGGATAAGTTATCCCGGTACAGGTTTTCCTTAACGATATTGCGTTTATTTGCTAATTAAATATATACATACACCACCAAGTCTACTACTTCGACTTTTTGAGTTCTTGCTGCATTTGTTAGTTGCATTTGTTGTTATTATTGTTATATTCGATGGTATTTTTACGTCTCTGTTATAGGTGTCTTTGGTTTGCAAGTGTTTGTTACTTTTAGGTGGGTGCCCCATTGATACGGGTACGACCACGAAGGTGGGTGAGTGCGAGAGTGAATTGACCTGAGACTTGGAGTGTACACGTGAAGTGCAAAGGAAGGCGTAAATAGGCTCCAAAATTAGTCCATACAATGCACTCCAAGGGAGCCCACTTGAAGACTTTGACTAAGGGGGTTATTTTGGACATTTCTCACTATTCTTGTAATACACTATAAATATAACCTTCTAAGGTTTCATTCATTAGACTTTGCTGAATATGGATGTTGTATAACACTTAGAAACATTTCCTCTCTAAGGAGAGAAGACCACAAATCTGAAACTTGTAACTAGGGAAATCAACTTGAGTGTGGAATCACTCGTGTTGGATTCAAGCTTAGAAACGTTGGATGCATTGGGAGATCGAGGTCACTCTTGTACCAATGTAAGAGATAGGTTTATGTTGTGTGTAGTATTAAAGGTTCAAGAGTGTAACAAGTCTTGGGTTGTTAATATTATTCGCTCATTTGGTCTATCTACCAATTTTTATTCATAGTGGACTGTTTTTGTGACTTGTTGAATCCAAATTTTGTAACCATTATGTTGATCTTGTTCATCTTATATTGTGGCTGTTTTGGTGTTGAAAACACCTCTTTATCTTGTTATTGTGTTGTTGATAGCGAATCCGAGAGTGGTCTTCAAAAGGGTCCTTAAATTCTTAAGATTAGTAGACTGTTTTGGAGTTGTTTTGTGTTCTCTTGTTTTTCCCGTATCACCCTTTCATAATTTCGTAGTTCCTATTTTCTTATTTCGTGTTACCTTATCACTCGTATTTTGTATTTCTCTGATTTATATTTTATTATTTCTTACGCCCTTTCTATTATGTCATACATCCCCTTGTTTACTATTCTTTATCTTGAGCCGGGGGTTATCGGAAACAGGCTCTCTACTTCTTCGAAGGTAGCAGTATGGACTGCATACATCTTACCCTCCTCAGACCCTACTTTGTGGGAATACACTGGGTATTGGGTTTGTTGTTGTGTTGTTGTGTTGTGTTGCAGCACATTTAACCCGATAATGAAGCAGCCTGCTGGTTGCTTCACCAAACAAGGCGTTGAAGTAGATAAAATGCAAATTTTTAAGTAAAATATATCACTACTGTTTGTAAGTGAGAAGAAGATGCACGAACACTGCTGTATGCATTATACAATCTGTGAATTCTACAAGACGGGGTACGAATATGCTCAAATGCTAAGGCAAAAAGGGAATAACCACTTACAACAGTGGCATTTTCATCAAATACCTCATGCTGTCACAGCTTTCCTCAACGGAGATTCTTCGCCACCAACAAGCTCTCATGAAGCTATACAAAAGGAGCAAATATCTCATTGCTTCATGGAACTTGATAGGCTCTCTGTTGCACTCAGTTTTGCGAGATTACAGATTACTCCTTTTAGCATAAACACGACTCTTAACTTGAGAAGTCTCTAAACTTTTTTCCTGATCTGAAGTGTGTTAGATGATATCTTCTCTGTTAGATGATATCTTCTCAAATTCTTTTTCTTTACCTAAGTAATTAAAACAAAATACGTTTAAAACTCACCATTTTATACAAAGGAATGCAACCTTCTTTGTGTACTTCAAATAGGTACATAAAATAGAGAAGCTTAGTTTTACATCATTATATTACTATTAAAATATAATGTTGGGCTTATGCTAAGCACGGTCTTTGCCCATCTAGTCTAATTCGACATGTGTGCTTCGTTGTTTCAATTGTGATTTTACTATGTCATTTCTAATTAATTATTATGATCATTTAAAATTTGGGGAAAGGACGAGAATGTCCTGACGGCCAAAATATTTCCATGAAAATGATCCTTGAATTCATATTACCATGAAGTAGCTATTTTCACCAAAATGGCTCCTGAATGTTGCATTTCTCTTTCTTCCTTTTTTTTTTTCACAGTATTGAAAAAACTGAATGGATGCAAATTACTTTAAGAAACATGATAAGATCATACATAAAATCGGGACAAATTCAATACAAACTTAATATCTTTAGCAGTAGATTACTACTTGCTTCTTTGTTGTAGTTTTCTCTTTCTGATACAAGTTCTTCTCTTAAATTTAGCACAAGTTTTTCCTTAGACTTAGCAATTGTCACGCTTTTCTTATGAGACAACTATATGAAGGTTTAAAAAAAATATAGTTTTATCAATTCAGAAAGGAACAAGAATCATCAACTCAAGCAATAAAACAACTAACACATTAGCAGAAAACAATAAATAATATCCTTCCTTGGATTAAAAATACAATACCATATACTTTTAATATAATACAATTGTTAAAGATATATATTTATATATAATAATGATACAGTTTCTATATATATACATATACTATATAATAATTATAGCATTTTTATACACATTCTATACAATTTTTAACTACAATTATTATTTAGATACATATTTTATACGACTCTATATTGTTTCTCCATATATTCTAAAAATGTATCAATCTAATATAAGAGAGTATCATTGAGTATATGAACACTGCAAGTGTATCAATGTAGTATAAAAATGTATTAATGTGGTATAAAAAAGTATCAATTGGGTATTGAGACGGCATGTGCTTGCATAGAATTTCATCTTTTCTCCTTTTTAAAAAGTGTATCTATATAGTATAAAAGTGTATCAATTTGGTATAAAAGTGTATCAATTGAGTATAGAAACTACATGTGCTCAATTGGGCCACATGACTAAAAAGGGGAATTAATTTAGCTGATTGGCTACAGCATATCCACCTTTTCATATGTGGGTCATTTTTTTTTTTAAATGGTCATGCCATGTTCTTTTTCCTTAAAATTTTGCGCAAGTATTTTTTACAGTAATGTTGCTATATTACTTCTAATTAATTGTAATGAGTCATTAAGTCATGTTTGCTACGCTTCTTCAATCGTAACTTTACTATATCACTCATAATTAATTATTATAGTCATGTAAGTATTTGAAAATTACATTAAAAAAATATTATAAATTACAATAGTTAACAACTTAAAATATCTAAAAAAAATAATTTGTTATATATTTAAAAAAAACACTATAAATCACAATAATTAAAATAAATCTTGAAAAAAATATTTGTTGGGCTCGTGTCTTGCACGAGCTATTAGTAATGGCAAGAGAAGTAGGCACCTCTTCGTCAACATGCCTGCTTCTCCTACCTGCTTCTTCTTGCTTCTTTCATAATTTTAGTTATTTGATCTTTAATTAATTATTACAAGTTATTTATGTATTAAAAAATTAATAATATTTAATTAAAAAAAGTAAAATAGATATCTATGATTCTGCCTACTTCATAAGCTGCTTTCTTTGTGATTTTATTATGTCATCTCTAATTAATTATTATAAATTATTTATGTAGTAGAAAAATAATATATTTAATAAAAAAGTAAAATAAATATTTATGGCATGTTTGCTTCAGCTGCTTCACCCATTTATTTTGTATAGTAATTTTATTGTATTACTTCTAATTAAACATGTCTTCTTCGCTGTTTCAATCGTGATTTTACTATGTCACTTCTGATTAATTATTATGACCATTTAAATTTTTCACTGGTATTTTTTATAGTAATTTTATTGTATCACTTCTAATTAGTTGTTATGAGTCATTAAGACATGTCTGCTTCGCTGCTTCACTCGTAGCTTTACTATGTCACCCATAATTAATTATTATGGTCATCTAAGAATTTGAAAAATATATAAAAAGCATTATAAATTACAATAGTTAACAACTTAAAATATCTACAAAAAAATAATATGTTATATATTTTTAAAAAATATTATAAATTACAATAATTAAAATAAATTTTAAGAAAAATATTTGTTGGACCCGTGCCTTTCATGGGCTATTATATATATATATATATATATAGTAGTCCGTGCTAGCACGGGCCCAATATATGTTATTTACGTTATCTTAATTTATGTAGCACAAATAGCATTTGGAGTGTCAATCAAATTTTTATTAATATAAATTTTAAAATGATTTAAGTTGCTAATCATTGTGACTTATAATATATTTTACATAATTTAGTAATTTATGTCACTCGCTTTATCCCAATTTTATAGTGAGTCAATCACATTTTTTTTTACTAATATATTTTTTAAATATTTTAAGTTGTTAATCTTTCTGTTTTTAGTATCTTTTAATGTAATTTCAAATAATTTGCTTTATTGCAACTTACGTGACATTATTAGAATTTCAAAAGTCAATCATATTTTTTACTATATATTTTTAAAATATTATAAGTTGTTAATAGTTATGATTTATAATTATTTTCTTGCATAATTTTTAAATATATAATATTTTACCAAAATAAAGTAAATAAATTGAAATATATAAAGTACTAAATTTTTAAAACATGTTAAATTCGAAAACATTATTTGGATCAACAAATTACTAAATTAAAATAATGAAACATGAAAATTATAAAATGTCAAAACTATCCCGAATTTATGTGACACAAATATAATTTAGATAATCAATCAGATTCTTAATATGTTTTTAAATATTTTAAATTGTTAGCTATTGTAATTTATAATATTATTTATGAAATTTTCAAATAATATATGTTACTCTCCTTATCCAAATTTTTGTGGCATTGATATTCAATTATATTCTTAAAATAATTTAAGTTTTTAATTATTATGATTTATAATACTTTTTCTTCTATTCCAATTTAAGTAGTACTGAAATAAATTCGAGAGACAACTAAATTTTATGATTGAAGCAGCGAAGAGGATATGTCCTAAATGACTTATAATACCTAATTAGAAGTGATAATAGCAAAATTACTATAGAAAATATTTGTAAAAAATATTAATAGTAGTAATATTAATATATATATTGGGTAGTGGTTTTCTGTAAGTAAACAGAAGATGAGCTCCACGCGCCTTTAACAGAAAACAAATGTGATGAACTATCTTTCAATTTCATTTGCTGGCAAATGTCTTAATTTTAGTTATTCATATCTCATACATTAAGTATATTGTTATAAAATAGAGTATTACATGTAAATGCCAAGAGTAATCAAAAGTGACTATGGAGAGAAAGTACTCAGTTATATTATCCTCACTATTCTTCTTCATTCATAATACATAAAAAATGCCTATTTATAGGCCAAAAAGTTACTTAGCCAACAAGTGGATTAAAAAATGGTGCAAATGACCAGGTCATATTACTTGGTTATCATCTACTAGCCACGTGGCTAGACACATGTCACAACACTCACCCTTGAATTGCCACGTAAAAGAAAATTTTACTGAATACGCATTTAATTGTTGCCTCATTAAAAACCTTACCAGTAAAAATTCAGTGGGATAAAAACTTTGGTTAAAGAAAAAAAAGTATAGTGCGTATTTTTACTCTCCCTGATGAAGACCCTGATTTAACTGGTTCAGTCTTCGCATTCCAATCTCGTATACCATCTTCTCAAAAGTTGAAGTTGTAAAGACTTGGTGAACAAATCTGTTGGATTGTCACTTGAACAGATTTGTTGTACATCAATATCACCAATATTTTGGAGATCATATGTGACAAAAAACTTTTGGCGAGATGTGCTTCGTTCTATCTCCCTTTATGAATCCACCTTTTAATTAAGCTATGCATGTTGCATTGTCTTCAAATATGACTATGGGTACTTTGATATCAAGATTTAGGCCACATCTCTCTTTGATGGAATGTATCACTGATTTCAGTCATATGCATTCTCTACTTGCCTCATGGATCGCTATTATCTCAACATGATTTGAAGAAGTAACAACGATAGACTACTTTATAGATCTTCATAACATAGCAGTACCTCCTTATGTAAACACATAGCCTGTTTAAGATCTCGCTTTTTGTGGTTCAAATAAATAACATGCAACTACATAACTATCAAGATCTAAACTATCTTTGTTAGGATAAAATGGACTCATATCAATAGGCGCTTTTTAGATATCACAATATATGCTTACCTCCATTTCAATGTCCACATGAAAGAAAAATGTACCTGGCTAGCAAATTAACAGAATGGGCTATATGAAGCCTTGTGCTATTAGTAAAATACATAAGTGTACCAATATCATTGAGATATAGTACTTCAGGACCAAAAATCTCTTCACCCTCTTTAGGAGGTTGAAATGAATCTTTACTCACTTCAAGTAATCGAACGATCATTATAATTTAATAAATGTGCTTTATCTGAGTAAAATTGTTTCAAGACATTCTCAGTATAGGCAGAGTGGTGGATGAAGATCCCGTCTGCTAAATGTTCAATCTGCAGACCAAGACAAAACTTTGTCTTTCCAAGTTCTTTCATTTCAAATTCTTTCTTTAGATATTCAATTTCCTTTTGGACCTCTTCTGAAGTTCCAATGAGATTTATGTCATCCACATAAGCAGCGAGTGTAACAAATTCTGATGTCGTTTTCTTAATGATAATATAAGGACAAATGTCACTAAGGCGATTATACCGCATACACCCAGATTATTTTAGAATGTATAATGATATTTGTAATCTAATTGAATATAATTTTTTGAGACTTTGAACTATATGCTTCAGGCATCTTTAATCCTTCTGGGATTCTTATCTAAATTTCGTTATCAAGTGAATAACTATTCAATACTAAATACATGACATCTTCTAGTGTCAGGACTGCAGGACAAATAAACCTTATGCTTACTAAGAAGCATATGGACTTTGATAATTATTTCTACGTCAGCATGCTTAAAAAACGTAGAATTCAGATCCTCATAATATTATACAATATTGCGCGCTATTGTACTAAAGATATCGTCGATGAGATATTATTTGTATTGCTTCACATTACGACATAACTTATTGAGATCTCATCACATTATTATTTTTAGGTACCTGAACCTCTTCTAGAGGCTTCATGAAATGTTATGTCGTCGCTCTTTAAGAGCATATTGCCTCTTATTATGACCATTTGCTCCATTTCTTTTCAAGGATTATTTTATTTATAACCGATTGATCTACCATGCTTCATGCATGTTATAGACCCTGTCCTTTAGGGACATATAGTAGGAGCATCTGCAGCTAAATATAAAATCAATTTTGGGTCAACAAATGCTTCTGGTATTTGACTAGAATTATCTTTTAAATAAGGATCTTACTAACGATAATTCACAACATATGTCTTAGATGCTTATTATCTCCCCCTTATGTTAGGACAACTAATATATACTTCAATCTACTTTAGAGAATCCATCTTTGTGAATCATGGTATATCTATTAATTATATACCGTACGTCAAAAAGTTATTAGATGGAAAAAAATATGGTTCCTAACCCTGAACCAATTGAGAGGGAAGAATTGATCATAATCTATTGGTCTAATGCACACAAGTTCTATTGTATGAAATATATATTTCGGATCAATACCTTTTATCTTTGTTCTCATAAGCAATGGTTTAGCTGTTTATATGATGCATTCGATGCTCAACCAACTTGAATATAACCAGCATTATCAAGATCAGTTGTCTTGATTACGTTATATGAAAATTATGCTCTTGCCTCAATTTAATTGAGAAGACAACTTTATGAATGTCAATTTGCAGGTTGACAATAAACGTACATGTGACAATCTTATGGATGCATCATATTAAATTAAGGGTGAATGGGCCCTTATTCACCTTGTATGTTTTTCAAAATTTATGAAATTCAGTCCCAATATTAGCTGGTTCAATTAACTTAAGTACTAGTTCTTGAAGAATCTTATAGTTTTTCATTATTATGTCTAAAACTCAATATGCTCATCTTCAGGATGACAAAATCCTTTACGCAGCAAATAAAATTATTTAAACTAATAAACTCCAAATTTATCATGGTATGAGTTATTTTCTAGAGTAAAAGGTCTACTACTTCGAGAGTAGTTTACAAGATTTTACTATTGCACAATCTTCCTACTCTGGGAGTAAATATCAAATTTACTACTTCAGGAGTAAATATCGAATTTACTACCCCAGGAGTAAATTTCAAGGTTCTATTATTTCAGGAGTAGATTTAAAGTAAATTTCAAACTTACTACTTCGGGAGTAAATTTCAGAATAATTCATTCTACTCCTTCTAAATGTGGTTTTCACAGTCAAGTGCACATTTATATATCTTACTAAATATCACATTCACCTCAGGGAATGGATCTGTAGTTGTAACATTTATCAAAAATTCTCATTCCTTGAGAATGAAATATAATTAAAAATTTTATTTTTCGAGAATGAAATATAATAATTACAATGTGCCTTAAGCATATCAAACTATGATACCTTAGGACTTCTGTCAATATTTTGCTACTTCAGGAGCAAATCGATGTACACATATAGCTATAGAGAATTTTCTCTACCATATCTTTAATTTTAGATTTACTTCTTCAGGGATAAATTTTTTATTTTCTACTTCAGGAGTATTCATATATTCTTCAAGATGAAAATATAAACAAAGTAAACATTATAGTATTACTAGCACATAACATATTACACGAACTTTATTTATTTATAAGATTAGTGAGATACTATTAACAGAAATGTAAATTAATACAACTAAACAAGAAAATAAAACAATCAGACTATTTCATAGTCATCATCTACGGGATGATTAACATGTCCTTCGAGGATGGTAAAGAAATCTAAGGCATCTAAATTCATGGGCTTAACAAGGATATTGTAAAGAAATCTAAGGCATCTAAATTCATGGGTTTAACATTATCTTCAGAGATAAAATTTGCCTCAACGTCATTATCTATTTTCGTAAGGGATGCCTGATAGAGCTTCACCAGATGCTTTGGCATATGGCAGATACGTGACCAGTGTCCCTTTGCTCCACATTGATAACATCTATTTTCAGTGTTCGTCCTTGGCACTGCTTCAGGAGCTTCACCCATCTTTTTGCACTACTGGTGCTGAGGGTCAGTGTTTATTGCAAGGCGATCACCCTGATTAAAATACCTACCTCTTCCACGACCATGACCACGACCACGACTGGGGTCAGGGCTTCTTTCACGCCTGGTTTGATAAAAATGTGCAGCATTCACTTCAGGTAATGGAGAAGTAACAAGAGGTCGATTTTCATGATTTCTCATTGAAAGCTCATTATGTTGTTCAGCAACAAGAAGATGAGCAATCAATTCAAAATACTTTTTAAATCTCATTTCTCGATACTACTGCTGTAGGAGCATACTCGGGGCGGAAAAAGTAGAGAATAGTTTCTCCAACATGTCGTGATCAGTTATATTTTCTCCCCATAAATTTAACTGCGATTTAATTCTAAAAATCACAGAATTATAATCAGTTATATTTTTAAAGTTCTGAAACCTCAAATGAGTCCACTCATAATGTGCCTGTAGAAGGACGACTATCTTCACGTGGTCGTATCTTTCTTTTAAATTATTTCACAATATAAGTGAATCCTTAATTGTGAGGTGTTTCATTTTCAAACCATCATCAAGATGATGATGGAGAAATATCATGGCCTTAGCCCGGTCCTGATTTGATGCTAGATTGTCATTTTTTATGGTGTCTGTCAGACCCATCGCATTCAAATGTATTTCGACATATAGTGCCCAGGACATGTAAGTTTTGTCTGATATATCTAGAGCAACAAATTCGCATTTGGATATATTTGACAATATTTAAGAAAAATAAATACTTATCTTTATTACCTGTATTTACTCAGAATAGTAGAGACTTTATTACCTGTATTTACTCAGAATAGTAGAGGCTCGTGCTGATAACGTATTATAAAATAGACTATTAAATGTAAATGCTAAGAGTAATAAAGAGTGACTACGGAGAGAAGTTACTCAATTATATTATCCTCACTATTCTTCTTCATTCATAATACATAAGAAATGCCTATTTATAGGCCAAAAAGTTACTTAGCCAACAAGTGGATTAAAAAATGGTGCAAATGACCAAGTCATATTACTTGGTTATCATCTACTAGCCACGTGGCTAGACACATGTCACAATATATATTTATTTTGTAGGTAGGAAGCTTAATTATTTAGATCATGGCCATTGTGTATGTTTGTCTTTTTTATGTAACAACAATCGCGATGAATTTGAACAGTTTTAAATGATCGAAGATTTATAACAAAATTTTAATACTATTAAGATACATATTCAAGGATTTATACAATAATAACAGTTCATTAACATATATCAATTTATAATTGTTGTCATTATTCATCTTTATCAACTATAATCTTCATCGCTTACCCAGTATGAACTATTGTTGTTGCCCTGTGCCCACCATTATCAACTATTGTCGTTGTCGTTCACCATTATAAATTACACCACTCACAATCACCGGTTACCATTATCAATCATCGCCAATCACTACAATATGTTGTCCCTACACTAAAATCATCTCTATCAATCACCATTACCACAACAATCACCAATCATTACCGACAATCAACATCATCAATCACCACTATATATCGTTAATCACTGGCATCATTCACAATCACTTTAGCTATCGATTATCATTATTATTTAGTGTAACCATCAGCTATTGCCACTAATTACTACCCACAACACAACAATTAATTAACATCATTATTATTAGAGATCTTTAACCACCAGCGCTAACCATACATCTTTATTGATATAGTATTGTTTAATTTAGTCTTTAATTAGATTTATACTTATTAATTTTTAAATAAAGAAGACATAGATGTTGAAAAAATAACAGACTTAATTTACAATCTGCATAAAATTTAAACTTCAACTTCAAATCATGATTTCAAATCTCACGTTCTCCAAAAAGTAGAATTTTAAATTCAAATCGTGATTTTAATTTTTTTTATAAATATAAAACTTGATCCATAAATTTAAATTTTACAAAAAGACTCGTTCTCGACAAAAAAAGATTGTTCATATTATATGAGGTAATTTTTAGAAGGAATAATTAGTTACTTGTTATAAATATATTACCATATATATTAAATGTCTATTTTACCATATATAGTGAATGTCAAAGTTAGAAACCCAAAGTTATTTTTTCTATAAAAATAAAGGGGGTTCCTTCATTGTAATTCACCCATCAAGAAACCCTTAAGAGAAATAAGAAATCACTTTATTCTCTCTCTATTCTTCTTCTTCTTCTCTATTTTATATTTTATAACACGTTATCAGCACGAAACTGTAACTAATTGAGTAATTAAGGCCATGGTACTACCTGTAAAAAAGCACTAACAAAAGGTTAGTGAATATAACTAAAGGTTAGTAATTTCTTATGTTATTTGTCTCTTGCTACTAATGATATAATTATACTTGGATTTATTGAATTTGAGAAAAAATAATTGGTTTGTAACACTTATGCTTTAAATTTATTCATGAAGAACAAAATTGTTAAAAGATATGATGATAATTTATGTCTCATCTCATTAAGAGGGTAAGATATTTGGTTAAAATTTTGATGCATCATAATAATAAGATGTTGGGTTCAGCTCTCATCGATTTATGCCTAAGACGCCTATATATGGATAAAATATTAATTTTAAATCTCAATGCATCATATTATTGATATTATGATGGAAAAAATATTGGGTATTTGGTGAAAAGTCATGAAATCTGACCCTTTGAATATGTTCCATCTCATGAAGTGAGTGTGATAGCAATATCTGATGAGTCTGAAATATGACAACTTACTCAATTTTTGAAGTAAATGTGGTAGCAGTGCATAATATATTTTATCTGAAAGAAGACAACTGATTGAATGTACGAATATTCACGAGGAGGGACAATATGACAATAATCATCAAAAGTAATAATATTTTTACACTCTTATTACGATTATAAGACATGTTAGCGAAAAATTCTCATTAAATGTATACCTTGCTTTGCTCCTGAAGTAGAAATATCATGAAAGAGGTTATAACCTATCAAAATTTGATAAGATTATGGCATAATTATATTCTATTCTCGAAAAATGAGAATTTTGTTTGTTGTAAGTATAGATCAATTTCCTGGGGTGAATGTGGTAATATTTAGAAAAGCTTATCAACACAAACGTGGAGTTAATTGTGGTGGCATCACAACTCTCCTCCGAAAGAGGCAGAATAATTAAGAGAAGTTATTCTGGAATTTACTCTCAAAGTAATAAATTCAAAAAATTATTCATGTAATAGTAAATCTGAAATTTACTAAAGCAAAAATTCAATATCATAGTAAACTAAGAGTTTACTAGTACAAACAAGTTAATAAGTCGTCATGAAGCGTTATGACATTCCGAAGATGTGCATATTGAGTATTGGACAACGTAATAAAGAATTAGAAGATTATTCAAGAACTATTTATATTGTTTGTTCTCATGATAAATTGGTTGGACCAACTAATGTTGAGATTGAATTCTTTAAATCGGGAAAGTATTTAAGGTGAATAAGTGTCCCTTCACCTATCATGTGATATATATATTAAGATGCATCAATATCAAATGATCACATGTACGTTTATTGTCAACCTGCAGTTGACATTCATATATTTGCTTGCTCAATATAAATTGAGTTAAGAGCATATTTCTAGATTATATAATGCTGGTTTGGCATTGAATGCCTTTGATAAATAGTTGAACCATTGCTTATAAGAACAACCTCATGTGTTAGTCTGAAGTATGATATATTTCATACAATAGCACTTGTTTGCATTATATGAAAAAATTATGATTAATTTCTTTCTCTCAATTGGTTCAAGGTGTGGAACTAATTACTTCATCTCAGTAGTTTTGATGTATTTGATCAATAGATATACCACAATGCACAAAGATGGATAAAGTAAATTGAGATGTATGTTAATTTTTCTAACATAAGGGGGAGATAATAAACAACTAAATAATATGTTGTAAATCATCATTAATATAATTCTCATTTAAAGAATAATTCAAGCTCAAATTCTAGGAGCATTTGTGGACCCAAAAATTAATATTATATTTAGCTGTAAATGCTCCAATTGGATGTCCCTAAAGGACAAAGTGTACTATATGTATAAATCATGGTAGATCAATTGGTTCTAAAATCAATAATTCTTGAAAAGAAAAAAGGAACAAATGATCATAATACGAAGACAATGTGCTCTTAAAGAGCTTACGACATAATACTTCATGAAATCTTGTGAGAAGTTAGGTACCTGAAAATAATAAAGTGATGAAATCTTAAAATGTTATGTCACATTGTGAATCGATACAAAATGATATATCATCGATAATATCTTTGATATAATATTGGCGCAATAATGTGAAAGATTATGAGGATTTGAATTTTATGTTTATCTAAGCATGTTGGCGTTGAAACATTTATCAAGTGATATGAAAGGACGCATCTTGATAAGCATAAAACTTATTTGATTTGCAATCCAGACACTTGAAGATGTCACACATGAAATGTTTAACATTGTCACTTGACAAAATTTATATGAAAACTTTTTAAGGACTCAAAGTGTTTGAAGCATATAAAAATTTCTAAAAAACTTATTTACAATCCTTATATTGTATAAATTTATAACTTGAAAATTATTGAAACTCTTGGAGAGTTTTCAAAAGTAATAGATTATTTGCTGAAATAAGAAATATACCAAATTGGATTGGTTATCTATCTTAGTGCAATTGGTATACTAATGTATTTGACAAATGCTAGACGACCTGACATAGCCTTTTTGATCAATTTGTTAGCAAGATATAGTTCTGCTCCTATTAGGAGGCATTGAAATGGGATCAAACACATGATCTTATTTTATTCTAAAGATTACAGTTCTGATCTTGTTGATTATGCTGATGTTGGGTATTTATTTAACCTGCATAAATCTCGATCTTAAACATGCAATGTGTTCACATGTGTGGATACTGTCATATCTTGGAGGTATATAAAGTAGTCTATCAAGCCACTTCATCAAACCATGCTGAGATAATAGTCATTCATGAAACAAGTCGAGAATGTGTATGGTTGAGGTCCATGATACATCTCATTGAAGAAAAATATGATTTGAAATGTGATAATGTACCTACAATTTTATATGAAGATAATGCAGCATGTATAACACAACTTAAGGAAGGATTTATAAAAGGAGATAGAGCGAAACACACTTCATCAAAGTTTTTCTATATACATGAGCTCCAAAAAAATGGTGATATTAATGGGCAACAGATTCGTTCAAGTGACAATGTGACTGATTTATTTATCAAGTCTCTTTCAATTGCAGCTTTTAAGAAGATGGTGCACAATATCGGGATGTAAAGGTTCAAGGATGATCTTCTTGGGGGGAGTTAATATGCGTTGTACTTTTTTTTTTACGAGGTTTAGTCCCACTGAATTTTCCTTATAAGGTTTTTAATGAGACACTCTATAAGTATATTATTAGAAATGTGTACTCATTTTTCTTCACTATTTTTTTCACTAAGTTTTTTCTAGTAAGGTTTTAACGAGGCATATTGTCTATCAAT
The DNA here is from genome assembly GCF_002878395.1 of Capsicum annuum. Lineage (NCBI taxonomy): Eukaryota > Viridiplantae > Streptophyta > Magnoliopsida > Solanales > Solanaceae > Capsicum > Capsicum annuum. Next base: position 50,191,234 of record NC_061114.1, read on the forward strand.
TAGACATTCAAGAGGGAGTGTTATAAATGTATTACTATATATAATGAATGTCTACTTTATCATATATAGTGTTGATGTATTTTATTATTAAAATAAAAATATTAAAGTGTATGACAATTAGTAGGCACAAAGTGAAGAAATTGGTATCATTATTCTTATAACTCACCACATTATCTTTTTGTAATAGTGGATATAAATTGTGGTAAAACATGATCATTAGTTCTTGTAACTCTCAAGGTTATTAATTTTTGTAACTTCATGACCATTAGCTTCATGTAGCTTATCTAACATCAAGACTATTTATCCACCCACATTACTACTCCTCATTCATCCTATTCATTACATGAAAGAATTCTACACCTATAAATAGTGGTATTTCTTCCTTTGTTGTGAAATAAGAAAAAAAAATGATAAGTGAAAGAGAGAGTTGAGACATAGAAAATATTGTAAGTCTTCAATAATATTCACTATACAAAAAAGAGTGATTATATTAATGAAAGAGAGAGTTGGGACAAAGAAAACATTCTATGTCTTTAACTATATTCACTATAAAATGAGAGTTTTATATGTTGAAGGAAGGTGTTCTTATAGTGAAGCTTTGGACTCTTCATTTAATTCAGAGTTGCTTGAGTTGTACATTATTGATGGGTTATTGTTTCCTGGAAGGGACAAGTCAAGAAATATACTGCTGGATCGATGTAGATTATGCTACAGTGGGCTTGAATCTTCTTAAGTAAATGAGATATCTTCGCCTCAGTCAAGAAGAAGTTTATTTTACATTCTTTACTTTTGTATTTTCAACTGTAATTTAATTATTGTGGTATATTACACCAACAATTTTAAGGAGATTCATGTTTTATCACAATTTTAAAAATTGTGAATATCAAGATGAGAGATCTCAACATCTCAATGTTACTAGTCTCTTCAAGAGATGGAAGAAAAAAAAATGAAGAGTAAAGTATTTTTCTCCTTTCTTAACTCAAGCGAAATGAAAGGTAAAACTTTCTACGTCTTGCGGAAGAAAGGTAAAAAACCTTCAACCTAATATTTTTAATAAATAAAGTAATAATACTTTTCATCATGAACATAAAGTGGTATTCCAATTCTTGAAATAGTGGGGGCTAATAATATGAGAAAAAATCACCATAGAAATGTGACATTTGCACTTTTGAGAATGAGTTAAAAAAGTGTTGTAAGTGCATAATTATTGTTGAAATAAATCACATGTTATTATTAATTTTCATATGAATTGATTTATTTAAATTTGGCTCTAACATGTTATCAAAGAAAGGATAAAAATATTTAGTAGCCATTTGACTTTAAATAATTGGGTGAGATAAATTTCATTCTAGGAATGAAAAATACCTAAATTATGGATGAACTTTTCCTTAACATGCCACATTATGGTGAAAAGGAAAAATTGTGAAGTACATGTTGCTGATTGTATGAGCTTTGCAATTTCTTTTGATTCAAATATGTGAAAGTGTTGAGAAAAAAAAAGGAGTTTGCTAGCCTAATAAAATATGAGATATGTGGTTAATTGCACTTGGCCTGAAACTGTGTAAAAGTACTTAAGTATGTTATAAACGCAAATCGGGTATATTTACTTGAACAAAAAGTTGGGGCTTATTTTATTAAAATAAATCTTGATGTACTTGAAAGCATTTTTTATGCAAAAAACTTGGTGCTATTTGTTGAAATGAAAAAGCAAATTATTATTTTCTAACTCTATCATGGAGGTTGAACTAATTATTTTAGGTTCAACTCGTGAAAAGGTGAATTGATTAATCACTTTATTTTGAGAAATTATTTTTTCTAGATTAGAGTTATTGTGATAGCACCAATATTATTGATAAAGTTTGAAGTTGTTATTACAATTGTAAATTTAGACCTGTGAGAATAAAATAATATTATGATATTATATTTGACGAGTGGTACCACTAACACTGAGTATGCCACATTATGTAATTATCTTGCAGATGAACTAAGCAAGACTTTAGCAAGATAAAGGGTCCGAAATACATTGAGGGAGAGGAATGAAGCCTATAAGAGTGCATAGTCGTATATGAGGAAACCTAACCTGGGACTAGAGATCCTATAATCAGTTTCAATGGGAAGAACGAATCATATGATGACGTGGTGTGTGATGCACTATTGTTTAATCCCTTTCTATGGAGTGAGTACATTTTGTTTCTGTAATAATTTGTGAAGGTTGAGTCAAAGAACTCTAAATGAAATTCTGTATCTCGTACGAGTTGTGTGTCGAAATTATAGGACCATCCTTGACAGATTTCACCTATGTGAGTGTGAAAGTAGATCGCTTCCTATAAGAATAGGGTTTATTCTTAAAAACGCTCATAAAAAATTGGGATAACACATGGTCGTAATGTGCTGGCTATTAAAGCTTATGTCAACACCTTGATTGTTATGTGTAAACAGTGACACTTTATTTTCCTTTAGTAGTCATAGTTCAAGTTTGAGACCACTAATGACTCTGGAGTAAAATTTATTGTCTTACTAAGTGGAGGTTCAATGCAGAGCACAACTTCATTATGCACAATAGTCTCCATTCAACTAAATTGGTGATAACTCTTATATTTCAATGTTAAAATGAGTGGGGAAATGTTGATGCATTTTATTATTAAAATAAAATATTAAAGTGCATGACAATTAGTACGTATAAAGTGAAGAAAGTGGTGTCATTATTTTTGTAACTCACCACATTATCTTTTTGTGTTAGTGGATATAAATTGTGGTAAAAAATGATCATTAGTTCTTATAACTCATATGACCATTAGTTCTTGTAACTCTCAAGGTCATTAGTTTTTGAAACTCCGTAGCCATTAGTTTCATGTAACTTATGTAACATCAAGACTATTTATCTACCCACATTATTACCTCTCATTCATTCTATTCATTAAATGAATAATTCTACACCTATAAATAGTGGTGTTTCTTCCTTTGCTGTGAAATAAGAAAAAGATGATAAGTGAAAGAGAGAGTTGAGACATAAAAATATTTTAAGTTTTCAACTATATTTACTATACAAAAAAGAGTGATTATATTAATGAAAGAGAGAGTTGAGATAAAAAAAATATTCTAAGTTTTTAACTATATTCACTGTAAAAAGAGAGTTTATATGTTGAAAGAAGATGTTTTTATGGTGAAGCTTTGGACTCTTTAATTAACCCGGAGTTGCTTGAGTTTTACATCGTTGATGGATTGTTGTATCCTGGAGGGGACAAGTCAAGAGATATATTGCTGGATCGGTGTAGATTATGTTGCAGTGAGCTTGAATATCGTTAAAGAGAGCAAGATATCCGCACTTAAGCCAAGAAGAAGATTATTTAATTTTCAACTGTAGTTTAATTACTGTGGTATATTACAACTACATATAATGGATGTTTACTTTACCATATATAATGAATGTCTATTTATGAAAAATTAAAAATCCTAAAATTAGTTTTCCTCTATAAATAAAGGGGTTTTCCATCACTGTAATTCACCCTTCAAGAATTCTTCATGAGAAATAAAAAAATATTTCTCTTCTTTCTCCATTTTTTTTCCTCTGCTTTATATTTCATAACATTATTATTATTATTTTCAACTATATATGATTGTAATAACATGCGTAATATTTGTATATAAAATAAACACACAAATATGCACTTTATTGATTTCAAATCAATGTGATTTTAAATATATTTATCTTTAATTATTCAAAAGATATATTCAAATTTAGATATATTAATATTACTTTCTCATTTTAAAAAAATGATCTACTTTCTTTTTTAATCTGTTTTAAAAAGAATAATTTTTTTTTTAGCAATTTTTTAATTTTAACTTTTCACATCACATGTTTAAGACCACAAGATTGAATAATATTTTGATATATTTGACATATCTTTAATTTAAGATCATAAAATTTAAATTTTTTTAAATTAAATTTTGTGTCAAATCAAACTAATTTATCCTTTTTGAAATGGAGAGAGTAATAATAACAGACAACACACATGTAAATGCAGCCCCACATCACCAGAACGCGTATTCATGTCCCAACATCTCCGCATGTCAAGTTGTCAAATTTGGTTTATATACCCACTTCCTTCTTTCCTTCCCGTCTTTCGTTTTACAACTGTCCTCTACTCATAATACTACATTACTATTCCTCATTTTGATCCTTTTCTAACCAATCATTCCCATTATATTAGTACTACATCATATATTGTGATTTCTTCCTTTCTCAATCCAACTAATAAACACCAATATTCTCTCCCTTTCCTTCACCTTATGCTAAATTCATCCTAATTTGAAGAATTTGGTTGCACCTTCTAATACTCATACTAGTTTTCAAAATTTTCTTCTCAATTCTCAAGAAAATAGTTTACTTTTCAAACAACTCGAAAAGTGACTCCTCCCTCTTACTATCTACAACTCCAGAAGCAATAAAAGTGCTTATTCCTCTCAGAGAAGATTCATTCCCCTTTCAAACACCTCCATCTAGGGGCGAAAGATAAATTGGAACACGTGAACGTGTGGTCTTTGTCCTTTCAAACAATTCCATCTGTCCATTTGTGAACTACATTTGATATGGGTAACTATGTATCATGCACACTATTGGGACCAGGTGGCAACAAGCAATCTAGAGCAACGAAGGTCATTTTGCCAAATGGCGAAATACGAAACATATACCAACAAGTCAAAGCAGCAGAGCTCATGCTAGAGACACCTAATTTCTTCATTGTTAACTCGAGATCTCTACATATTGGCAGGAGATTTTCTGCATTAAATGCTGACGAGGATCTTGAAATGGCCAATGTGTATGTCATGTTCCCAATGAAAAGACTTAATTCTTTGGTGTCAGCCGCTGATTTAGGAGCGTTAATCCTTACTGCTAACTCAGTTTCCAAAAGGGTGTCTTTTGGAAGAGTCAAAATCTTGCCAGAGTGTACAGAAGAACCAAATAAGACAAAATGTGATGACAAAGTTGATTTGCCAAAGTTGAAATTGGACGATTTTGAAGAGTTTTCTACCCCTGAGTTCAAGAATATGTTGTCAATGTGTAGGTCAAAGAAGCCATTGCTTGAAACAATAACTGAAGAACCTACAGCATGTTGAAGATTTTGATCTATTCGTTGTTTCGGTCCTTCAAAAATGCTTATGGGTGCATATTGGATTCATAAAAAGAATATATTTAGAAGATTCAACGCAGATACAACATCATTTTTACTAAAATATTGATGGTTGTGTATCGAATCCTATGGAAGAAAATAATATATTTTTGAAGAATTTGACATGTGTACGACGTCATTTCTGGAGAATCTGAACAACAATGGTTATTCATATTTCATTCATTCAAGTGCTCTTTGAATTTTTTAGCAAGAAGGGGCTATTATTTTGAGGATTAGGATACATTTTGTTTTTTTTTTTGTTTGTGATTGATTATACTCATTGATGCAAGGAGAAAAGATGTATAAGAATTAAGAAACTTGTGTTTCTCTCTTTTTTTTTTTCACAAACAAAATCTTTTGGGAAATTTGTACCTTTCTAAATAAGAATGGATTAGAATTTTTATTCTTGCTATATTTGGTTAAACTCCATTCTTTTTCCTGATTGATTGAAATATGTATACATATTTTTTGCAAGTTAATATCTCAAAAGATTACTCCATTTTAATAATTTATCTAGCAAAGTCATTGAACTTTATTTTATATCAATAAAATCACTCAACCTTACGCCTTTATATTGATAGAATCACTTCATTAAATTTAGGGAAAAAACTCAAATATGTCACTGAACTATCAGAAATGGCTCATTTATGCTATCAGTTAAAAGTTGAGCTCATTCATGCCATCGCCGTTACAAAATCAGCTCATCCATGCCATTACTTTTTAACAATGATTTTAAAAAACAACTTTGTCATGCGACCTTTTATTAGAGGTCCTCGTCATTAATTAAAATAAATAAAATGGCACAAATATGTTATTGAACTATCATAAATGGCTCATTTATGCTATCATTTAAAAGTTCGGTTCATTTATGTCATCACCGTTATAAAATCAACTCACTCGTGCCATTACTTTTTAATGATAGTTTTTTAAAAATAGTTTTGCCACGTGGTCTTTTATTAGAAGTTGACGCCATTAATTAAAAGAAATCAATATTAATTTCAAAATATCTGAATTAGTTAGTATCGGAATTATTTATCTAAAATGATTTTTCAATAATGTATACTCCCCTAATTCGTGATGGGAGAATGAAGAAGTTGTATTGATACGCCTCTTTCTTTTTTTTGCTCGCCCTAATCGTTCATTGGCTTATTTTCTTGCAACTTCGGATTATTTATTGGAGTCACTGGAATTAAAACTAATCAGTTACTGTAGGATAAAATTTTTGAGGTTTATGTTAAGCGTAACATTTATAATGATTTAGAATGAACTAGAAATAGCCAAAGGATATACATTAATCACTATTTTTTTTTATTAGAAAAATAGTTGTTGTAGGAAAAAAAACTTTAATGGGTTTGAGTCGAGTTATGTTAAATGAATCGGTTGTTTTTAATGGGTCTAAGATATTTTGAAATTAATATTGGTTTATTTTAATTAATGTCGCGGACCTCTAATGAAAGGCCACATGATAAAACTATTTTTGAAAACCCACCATTAAAAAGTAATGATATGAGTGAACTGATTTTATACCGACGATGGCATAAATGAGCTGAATTTTTGACTGATGGCATAAATGAGCAATTTATGATAGTTCAGTGGCATATTTGAGTCTTTTTTCTTATTTTAATTAATGACGTGGACCTTTAATGAAAGATCACGTGGCAAAACTGTTTTTAAAAATCATCGTTAAAAATTAATGGCATGGATAAGTCGATTTTGTAACGACGATGACATGAATGAGCCAAACTTTTAACTGATGGCATAAATGAGTCATTTCTGATAATTTAATGGCATATTTAAGCCTTTTTTCTTAAATTTATTATTGAAGAAAATATGACATGACAAATAAATTATCATTTTTTAATGATAAATAGCTTTAGTTTTCAGATGACTGCTGAGCGTTGTTCTGTATTCTTTTCATGTCTAGACTTGTATTAATTTGATATATATATTATTACTGAAATATGGAGATTTCTCAAATTTCTCTTTGGTGGTTGGATGTATATAAATATCAAGAAAAAATGACAAATTATTATCAAGGAATATAAAATTAACTTACCTTACATTTTTTTTTTTCGGTTAACAGGAAATTCCCAATTTATAAGAAGTTTTACGAGTTGCAGGTCTTTCAGCCTGGATTGAAAGGAAGAGTGCAGAGCCATGTCTCATTAGAGTATCGTTAAAAATATGTATTTTTGTTTCAAAAATAATTTCTACTACTTTTTCCCAGGCAGCTTTTCGGACAAATTAAACACCGAAGAAACTACAAAACCTCTTGAACCATCAAAACTTGCAAATGCTGCTCCTTCCTTTGCTAGTATTAAAGGAGAAAAACCGTTACTCTTGACAAACTCAAATGCAGAAATAAACACTTCCCGGTAAGTTTTGTTCAGTACTCATTTCTAAAATCCTTTTATTTCCTTATTTGTCATTTTGTGTTCTTGATCTTAGTATGTATTTTATTTACCGATGTCCTCTCTCTTCTCTTTTTTTTTTTTTCTTGGGAAAGAGATCCATCATGATACAATGTAAGTTTTAAATTGGCTTAAGTCATTGACAAATAATTCACTTAAATCTCTCAATTAAGGTCTTTACCTATCATACCTTTAATCCACCCGAATTTTGATCCAATCAAGCCTTTTTCGCCTAATCAGCAATATCATAGAGTGTGTGCAATACACTCTCTTGATGTGGCAAAATTAATAAATATAGAAAAAAACACGTGACAAAAAAAAAAATTATATTTAATTATCATTTAATAATAATTTCTTAATTAAAAAAATTTAAAAAAAAAGAAAAAAAACACCCCCACCCAACCCAGTCGTCGTCTTCTCTCCCCCCCCCCCCCCCCCCCCCCTCTTCGTCTTCACACACACATAGAGTCATCGTCTTCACCCCCTCCCCTGCCGTCTTCACACACACACAGAGTCATCGTCTAACCCCATCGTCCTCGCACACAAAAACAAAATCATACTTAAAGAACAATTGCAATGCTAATTGGTGCAAAAATTGAGATTTTGGTGGCTTTTTTTATTGAAAAAGTGTTGTTCACAGTATGGTGATAGCCAAAGATGATAAAAAAGAAGTTGAAGAAGGAAGGTATTCATGGTTATCCCTTTTATGGTGAAGATTGATTTGTGATTTTATTGTTGTTAATGGAGTTGGTGATTTTATTGTTAATGAAGTTTCTCCATTATGTTGCTTAAAATTAATGGCTGGAGTTTTTCCACTGTAGAAGCCATCTTCAATGAATTCTTGTTGCTTCATCTTCAATGGCTTCTTGTTGCTTCAGAAGAAGACACAGGCAAGTAGGGGTGCGGTGGTGGGAGGGGGTGAGGGAGGAGGAGGCTGGGGCTTTTAAAAAAAAAAAAAAAAATTTAAAAATTATTATTATTAAAAAAATATATTAATAAAATAATTTAAGTGTAGATTTTTTAATAAAAAAATATAAAATATTATTTTTTCTACTATTCACGCACACAAGAAGAGTGTGTTACATTCTCCTTGCTAAATCAGCATTTTGTGCCTGATAGGTATCAATTTTAACACTTAAGGTGTCTGATAGGTACAGATTTTAGTTGAGAGAACTAAGTGAATTTTCGAACAACTTTAAGTGTCTGTCGATGACTTAAGCCTTTTAAATATATAATAAAGTATTAAAATAATATCATAATATTTGTTTCACTAGTTAGGTTTTCTCTCAAAATTTCTTAATGAATATTTTTTAATTTGATTTATTTGTAGGGTCCATATATTTATGTGTCTTAAATATATACTAATTTATTTTGCATGTTACATTTTTTAATGATAAATTTAGTTGAGTGATTTCATCGATATAAAGGCCTAAGTTGAGTGATTCTGTTGATACAAAATAAAGTTTAATGACTTTACAAGATAAATTTTATCGATGCCTAAGTTGAGTGATTTTGCTTGTGAATATTTAGAAATTTAATGAATCATTAATTGTTAAATCATTTGTTATTTTATATTTATAGTGTTACTTTATATTTAAGGGTAATATAGTTATAAAAATAAAACAAATGTAAAACATATTTTTTATGTTAAAGAGTCGAAGGACGGAAATTAATTAATTCAAGATTAAAAGTATGCCTACTACAATATTAAGGTCCAAAATTAAAACATATCAATAATTAAAAGATTAAAGTGTAATTAAAAGATATCAATAATTAAAAGTGTAGTGTATCAATAATTAAAAGATTAAAAGTATAATGTATCTATAATTAAAAAATTACAAATGTAAAATATATCGTATAATTTAAACAGATTTTGCGCGTTATCAAGTATAGAATACAGTGGAGATTAGTTGGAATTGTGAGGGTCTAATATTATTATAACATATCATCCGCACAAAAATATACAAAAAGAAAGTGTCGCCGCCACTTTGTCGTTTAAAGATGAAAATGAAGAATAATGGAATCTAGTGCATAAATTATGTTATAAAACAATAATAAAAAAAAGAAGAGTAGAGGGAATAGAGAGAGTCATTCTTATTTCTTTCTCTTGAGGGATGAGAGAGATCATACGATTGTAACTATAATGAACAAAACTTCTCTATTTATAGGGGAAATTTACTCTTAGTCTGAGTAAAAGACAGATACTTCAAATCCTAATAGATATCAAAGTAGATCTTAATAGATCTTGCTAGACATTCACTATAATGTAAATACATTTATAACACTCTCCCTTGAATGCCTAATTGGTAGAACTTTAATAGAAAAAACCTAGTAGAAAAAAAATCTAGTAAAGGAAAAAGAGTACACATCTCTAATAATACGTATTTTGGCTGCCTCATTAAAAACCTTATAAGGAAAACCCAGTGGGACAAAACCTCGTAAGGAAAAAAGAGTACAACGCATATTAACTCCCCCTAATGAGAACATCCTTGATCTCTGCATCTCAATCTTGTGCAGCATCTTCTTGAAAGTTGCAATTGAAGAGGATTTGGTGAATGAATCAGTCAAAGTGTCAGTCGAACAAATCTGTTGCACGTTAATATCATCATTCTTTTGTAGCTCATGTATGTAGAAAAGCTTTGGCAAAATGTGCTTCGTTCTATCTCCATTTATGAATCCCCCCTTAAGATGTGCTATGTATGCTGAATTATCTCTGTATAAAATTGTGGGTAGATTGTCATATTTCACACCATATTTTTCTCGAATGAGATGTATCATGGACCTCAACCATACACATTCTCGGCTTACTTCATGAATAGCTATTATCTCAGCATGATTCGATGAAGTGGCTATGATAGACTTTTTTGTATATCTCCAAAATATTGCAGTACCATCACATATGAACACATAGCCTATTTGAGACCGAGCTTTATGTAGGTCAGATAAGTACCCAAAATCAGCATGACCAATAAGATCGGGACTACAAACTTGCTAACAAATTAACTAAAAAAAAGGTTATATCAGACCTTGTAGTATTGGCAAGATACATTAGTGCATCAATTGCACTAAGATATGGTACTTCATAACCAAGGAGTTCCTCATTCTTTTCTTGAGGTCGGAATGGATCCTTATTCAATTTTTGTATGTTTCTCATTTAAGCAAATACTCTATTGCTTTTGAAAACTCTCCAAGAGTTTCAATGATACTCAAATCATCAAATTATATCTTATGAAGATAGTAAAAAGTTTTTCAGAAACTTTATATGCTTCAGGCATTTTGAATCCATTATGGATTTTCATATGGATGTTTGTCAAGTAACAATATCCAACATGTCAAGTGTGACATCTTCAAGTGTCTGGACTGCAAATCAAATAAGTTTTAAGCTTACCAAAATGCATCTTTTTGGGCCATTTGATAAATATTTCTACGTCAGCATGCTTAAATTAACGTAGAATTAAGATCCTCGTAATCTTTCACAATATTGCGGCAATATTGTGTCAAAGATATTGATGATATATCATTTAGTATCGGTTCACAATGCGACATAACATTTTGAGATCTCATCACTTCATTATTTTCAGGTACATGAACCTCTCATAAGGTTTCATGAAGTGTTATGTTGTAGGCTCTTCAAGAGCTCATTGCCTTCTTATTATGATTATTTGCTCCTTATTTTTTAAGGACTATTTCATTTGGAACCGATTAGTCTACCACGCTTCACGCATGCATAGACTTTGTCCTTTAGGAACACAAAATAAGAGCACTTGCACTTAATATGAGATGCTTTCGGCATTTGACTTGAATTATCTTTTGGATGAGGATTTGGTGATAATTCCTAATACATTTCATAGCGCTTATAATCTCCTTCTTATGTTAGGAAAACTAACATACATCCTGTACTTCTTTGAGGAATCCATCTTTGTGTATTATGGTATATTCATTAATCATATACCACATATCAAAATTATTAGATGAGGATTTGGTGATAATTCCTAATACATTTCATAGCGCTTATAATCTCCCTCTTATGTTAGGAAAACTAACATACATCCTGTACTTCTTTGAGGAATCCATCTTTGTGTATTATGGTATATTCATTAATCATATACCATATATCAAAATCCATCTTTGTGTATTATGGTATATTCATTAATCATATACCACATATCAAAATTATTAGATGGAATAATTGGTTCCCGACCTTGAACCAATTGAGAGGGAAGAAATAATCATAATATATTGATCTAATGCATACAAGTTCTATTATATGCAATATATCATATTTCATATCAATACATGAAACTTTGTTCTCATTAGTAATGGTTCAACTATCTATGGAAGACATTCAATGCTAAACCATCATCATCAAGATGAATTATCTTGATTACACAATCTGAAAATTATGCTCAATTTATATTGAACAAGTAACTTTATGAATGTCAAACGTAGGTTGACCATGAATGTACATGTAATCATCTTATTAATGTATCTTTTCAATATATCACATTATAGGTGAACGAACCCTTATTTACCTTTTATAATTTTTAGATTTGAAGGGATCCAATCCCAATATTAGTTGGTCCAACCAACTTATCATGAGAACAAACTACATAAACAATTCTTGAAGAATCTTCTAGTTCTTCAATACATGCACATCTTCGAGATGTCACAATCGTTCATATCAATTTATGAACTTTTATTCTAGTAAACTCCAAGTTTACTATGACATGTACTTTTTCTTTAGTAAATTTCAGATTTACTATTACATGAATAAATTTAAGATTTACTACTTCAGAAGTAGATTTCAAAATTATTCAACCTCTTTCGGAGGTGAGTTGTGATACAATCACATCAAGTGCACGTTTGCATTAATAAGTTTTTCATTCCCCAGAAATGGAATATAGCAAATCGAGGCATACATATGATGTAGAGAATTTTTTTTTCTTTAGAATATCTTATAATCATATAAGCGTGTGAAAATATCATCACTTTTGATGATCATTATCATATTATCTCTCCACGCGTATATTCGTGCATTCAATCATTTATCTTCTTTCAGACATATTATACACTTCTACCATATACACCTCAATAATGAAGTAAGTTGTAATATTTCAGACTTATCATATAGTGCTACCACATTCACTTTGTGGAATGGAGTATATTCAATGGACAAGTTTCATGACTTTTCATCCAAAACACATTATTTTGCCTTAGCCATCATAATATTATCAATATGGTGCATTGAGATTCAAGCTCAACATCTTACCTATATAAAGGCGTCTTAGACATAAATCAATGGGACTTGAACCCAATATATTATCATCCTGTTTTTTTGATAATATTGTTCGTGAGGGATAAATTTAAAATATAAATGGTTCCAAACCAATTATTTTTCCTCAAATTCAATAATAATTATATTAGTAGTATCCAAAGAAAGATAACATAAAGAATTACTAACCTTGAAATCCTTCAGATTTATAATCTCACATTATTTGGCAGAGTCTCGTGCTGATAACGTGTTATAAAATAATAAAGAACAAAGAAGAAGAGTAGAGAGAATAGAGAGAGTGATTCTTATTTTTTCTCTTGAGGAATGAGAGATCATAAGATTGTAAATACAATGAACAAAACCCCTCTATTTATAGGGGAAATTTACTCCTAGTCTGAGTAAAAGACAGATACTTCAAATCCTAATAGATATCAAAGTAGATCTTAATAGATCTTGATAGACATTCACTATAATGTAAATACATTTATAACAAATTATAAGTTTTGTTATGGAACAATAAGAAATAATAACATGAAGAATCAGGGAGAGAAAGAGAGGGTAATTCTTATTTGTCTTGAATGATTTCATTGAGGTATTAGGGTTGAATTAGAATGAAGAAAAACTCTTTAATTATAGGGTAAAACTGACTTGGCTCCAAAGTTAGGGTTCCCAACTTTTTTCCTACTAAATATATAAGTAGACATTCACTATAGTACAAATATATTTGTAACACTCCTTGAATATCTGTTTGATAGATAATGAACCTCGTTAAACCTTACTAAAAAATCATTGAAAACAATTCAGTGAAGGACAAAAAAATACACATCTTTAATAATATGCATTTTGGTTGCCTCATTAAAAATCTTACAAGAAAAGTTTAGTGGGACAAAACTTTGAAAGAAAAAAAGAGCATAACACATATTAGCTTTCTCTGATGAGAATATCAATTCAAAATCTTGAATTTTCACACTTCAATCTTGTGCATCATCTTCTCAAAATTTGTATTTGATCGAAATTTTGTGAATAATGATTCATATTATAACTCAAATTAGCATGTTGATATCGCCATACTCTTGGAGCTCATGTATGTAGATAACTTAAATGAAATGTGCTTCATTCTTTCTTTTTTTTATGAATTCTCTTATTAGTTATGCTATGCATGAGACAACTTTATATATATAGGTAAACTACACTTTTGAGATGTATTATTGACATCAGTTGCATACATTCTCAACTTGCTTTGTGAATAATTATTATCTCAGACAGATTTAATTGTCATGTAAAACAACTTGATGTGAAAGCAAGCTTTCATAACAATACATAATATGTTTATATCGAACTCTTATGTCAATCACATGAATATCCTATATATTAAAAAACTTGACAATATTCGTTAGAATAAACACATTCATATAAGAGTTTTATTTTTGTAATATGGAAGTGATCTTATTTCACTATCGCCATATAAGAGTAAAGCTATATTATGTTCATAGTTACAGTAAGATGTATAAATGCATCAGTTGCACAAGATATGATACTTCATGACCAATTCAATTATGCATGTTTTTCATTTCAACTTCTTTCAGTAGATAATCTATCATTTTTGAAAACTCTCCAAGAGTTTCAATAATATTTAAATCATCAATTTATCCCTAATAAAGTTTATAAACAAGTTCTTCAAAAGCTCTTATATGCTTCAGGTATTTTAAATCCTTAAGGCATTTTCATATAGATTTTGTCAAGTGACAATATTTAGAATTTCATGGTGTCTGAACTGCAAATATAATAATTTTTATGCTTACCAAGATGTATCTTTCCATGTCACTTGACAAATATTTCTACGTTAGCATGTATAAATAGACGTAAAATTCAAATTCCCATAATCTTTTACAATATTGCACCATACTGTATCAAAGATATCATCGATGACATAGCATTTTGTATCAGTTCATAAATTAACATAATTTTTTGAGATCTCATCACTTCATTATTTTCAGGTACCTAAACATCTCATAAGGTTTCATGAAGTGTTATGTCGTATGCTCTTGAAGAGCACATTGCCTACTTATTATGATCATTTTATCTTTATCCTTTTGAAGGATTATTTCATTTAGAATCAGTTGGTCTACCATACTTCATGCATGCGTCGTCTTTATCGTTTAGGAACATACAACATGAGCATTCACAAATAAATTATAACACCTTGGATTTTGGTCCCTGGAAAATTTTTGAGTTTTTGAACTCACTGCCAACCTACAACTCTCCCTACGAGTCGTAAGGTATTTATGCAGGTCATAGGACCCTAGTCTATCACGATCCGAGACTACCCCTTAGACGTAACACGGTGTTTAAAGACACAAGTGACTCCAAGCTAACCCATGATCTGGTAACTACTGAGAGCACTGAATAAACTAATAATAAAACATCATAACCGAAAGATAAACTATTAAAAATTCTGTCAAGGTACAATACTGAAACAATACCCAACATGTCTGAACATCTGATAAAAATTGAGAATAAGTTTGGCTACCTGAAAGTTTCTAAAATATAAGGAGTTGATGGGACAAACCCCAACTAACTCCGATTGACGGAATTAAAGAAAAAACTAAAAATAACTGCAAATAACTTGTCCTTGATGGATGAGGACTCACCACAACTGTTGCGAGTGGCACTGAACTGACTGGCAATCGAGAAATTGAGCGTCCAAACCTATGTTATAAGACAATATAGTGCAAAAGAGAGTATGCGATCAGTACTTTGAATGTACTGGTACGTGTGATAAGGACTAATCGGAGTGCATATAGTAATCAAGCATGAATGCATGAATATGAAAAACGAATACAAGACCAAGTAACACATGTACTAAAATGATCTGCAAAACTGACTAACTGAATAGTGTAAACTGAACACTTGGTCTTGCAAACTTGAACTGATATAACCTGAACATTGAACTAAAACTGTGGGAGCTGTCATGTAACCGATATGCTCCAATTTGAGCTGATCGGGTCCAACCTGTAACCTCAGTTGAAAGGGTTCTAGTACCTTAACAGGGGTACCAACACATGACTGATGATGTGGATCCAATAAAGCTAATGTCCTAAAAGACTAGGTTGTCACCCTCAACTGGAAGGTGCCCCTAAGAGAGTTTAAACCCTCAACTAATAGGAAGACCTCTCAATACTTATACTGGCTATGTAATTCTGAAACTTAGGGACTTCTACTAAAGGTCTCAGCCTCGACTGGCAGGAATGCCTTTATTTCTAAATTTGCTTGGTGCTAAATCCTACTCCTAATTGAACTGACACTAGTACTGATAAGAGTTAACATGAATCATAACTGATAATTTCTCAACATGAATATGATAATCTGAATATGGTGATAAAAGCATGATCTAACTGACTTGTTGCTTGAAATTGAAAACATGTATAAACATATAGATATCGGGTGTTCATAACTCTCCGACACTGAATGATATTTTAAATACAATAACATTATTTAAAACACTATTAGAAAATTCATGATTCAGAGACCTAAATCATCGTCGATGAAATCCATGATTATGAGTATGAAAATATATTAAACTTATGAAGACAACATGCTTACATGATTTAATTCATGACTTGATAAATTGACATGGTATAAATTAGACATGACATGGAAAACTGAGATTATAAAACACGTAAGAGTATAATTCACATGGAGAAAACACAATGTCATGGTTCGTATTCGAAACTATTAGGATAAAATCTAGTAAATTCAAACTTAACACCAAAATTTCATAAAAAGAGGGGAAAAGAGTTTATACTTGAAAAACAAGGGATTCTTGGAACCTAATGGGTGGAAGAAACCCATTGATAAATATACCACATGTTATATCTTGTTTTGATGATGAGCAACTTACAACAAGGGACCAGGTTCGTAGATCTTCAAGGCTAAAGTACAGCTAGCATGCGCCTGCATAGTTTTGTCATATAGTGTAACAAATTACGCAGGTGCTGCTTGTACTATATAGGATACTTAGTCCAATTTTATTTTAACCCTAATCATTAATATACTATAACAGGCAAAAAATGCTTCTCAATTGATAGTTTTTGCAGATCCAAAAAGCTGAAGAGTGAAAGAGGCAAAAACCCAACCTTTAATATTGCTTAAGTTCTTATTTCTTGTATGTGCTAAAATAGAGAGTGTTCTTGAGTCAAGCTTGAGTCTGTAATGGAATTACTCATTCTATAAGAGTAATGTTCTTTTTTTCTTGCTTTGAGAGTGCTTAGGTAGAGTTTCCTAAGCTTGAAACTGGTTAGAGTTAATCAGTGTTGAGGGAGTCTTGGCAGAGTTGTCAAGGTGAGGTTGTAGTAGAGTCACTATAAGTAGGATTTAACCTAGATTTAGGTTCAAGCTCAATTCTGTAATCAAGAGGTTGATTTTAGTTAACTTTTAAAGAGCTTATAAGGGCAAGCTGTCATTTTTCCTCCCTTGAGCAAGGAGGTTTCTACGTTAAATGTTATGTTCTTTAAGTTTCCTGCACTATTTTGTATTCTTTGTTAATTTACTGTTTTATTGCCTGTGAATAATTTTAAGGGACCTAATCCCTCACTGTGTGATGCAACCCCCAAGGTTTAAACAATTGTTATTAGAAAGGGTTCACTATTGTAACACCCCGCATTTTCGAGCTAGAAAGGAAATCATGATTCCTATATGCGTATGCTCTAATTACGTGGTTTATATTTAAATCCATATTTCATGATCCCTTTCTTAGTGTATAAAATGATTATGAGGTGAAAATTGTTCATAAAAATCACTTGGAGAAAAGTTGAGCTAGGAGTCTTTCATTCATCCAAAGTTTGATATTCGATTCTACAAGGATCTACTTTGAATGTGTATAACTCTCAATACACATGGAATTTTGAAGATCAAGACCCACCAAATTATATATAATTGAATTAGCTTTCCAACGATACTAATTTCGCCAAAATACGATAACCGAGCAAAATGTTATGACATTTTTCGTGTGAGGAAGTAAGCCGATGCAATCTTGACGCGTCGCATCAACTGCGCCCCGACACAAAACCTGACTCGAATCTAAAGTGATTTTACGCATTATTTCAATTCCTAAAGGGTCTAGGGGCACTTTACTCATATTCCCTCACCCAAATTCTGTCCCTAATCATCCTTAAATGAAATTAAGCCTATTAGTAATGTTTTAATCTCTCTTAAGATTCCTAATTCATCTTTCAAGAACACAAAAGGAGAAAACAACTAGAATTTGGACAATCAAGCTTAAAGGTCCAATCTTTTCAAAATTTCTTCGTAATCCTTCACAATTAAGGTACGTGGGATTTTTCTAAACTACATGGGCATAGTGAAAATGTTTTTAATGGTGTTTTGAATGTTGAGAAATCATGAGTTTACAATGGGTTTTGAATTAAATTTACAACTGTACATTGTGAATCCCTTTTGATCTATTGTTTTGTTCTTATGGCCTTTCCTTAAAAATAATTAATTTCATTTATATATACATACGTATGTATGCATGTATAGTTGATAATTGAATTGAGAGCATGACTAATTACACTCCCTCTCATGTTGCAACACCTTTAGATTTTCGATTGTTATGATTTGAAGAATGTTATATTTAGAAGCATAGTATCAATGTTCTTGACTATTGTTGAATGACTTAAGATTGATTTTAAATTGCTGAGTGGGGGTTTTACATGTTGAAAAATGTTGAAGATATATAATGAAAGAATTGCATGATTTGTAAAAAAAATATGTGACCACCACATGTTTGTTGAAATATTGAAAATAGAGATTCTTTGAACAATTTTACATATGTTTTGAAGTATGAGTCTTCTTGAATAGTTTGAAGTATGGTGGCTTGAACTTTATGTTTTGAAAGAAGAGATTATAATATGATATTTTATCGCTTAAAGATTTAACTTGCAAGTCAATGGTATGACAATACCATATAAATGACTGCCATAATTGAGTAAGAGTTTCAGACTTGATTTTAGCGTATACATATCTTAAACAGCTAAAAATAGGCTTAAAGAGGGATAGGTGGTTGCCCCAAGAAGGCTTGAGTTCTAATAACTCCTAGCCCAAAATTGTGTTTTGCCGATATGGATTCACTATATCCCCATGAGGGACCACACAATGGCCTAGAGTCCTGTGGCATATTAGATACAAAAACTCCAACCCTTGCGGCAAACTCAGGTTGGGGCCTTGACTACCGAGTTAAGGGCAAATTCTATATAGCCCGTGGGATTTCAAAGTTATAGGGTATTCCACCTAGCTCAAAAGTAAGATAAAGAGTGAGTCATGGACTTTAGATAATTGTTCAGAGTCTTTTAAATATGCCCATGTGTTTTTCATATATCTTATATTAAATGGTTTATAAATTGCTCTCACTTATGTTATATAAAATTTTAGGATTCCGAGACACAGTCTTGGGGTCTCGTTAAGCAGTAAATTGACTTGTCAGAAGTTTGCAGTTGGTGAGCCTCCCTTACTTCGGAAGGCTTGGTTATGAAACTTGTTATTGTTATTTTATTTTGATTCATAGTCCGACTGAGGGCCTTATCCCAGACTTCAGACAGATGTCATTTTTGTTTAGTAGAGATTTCGCAGACCAGTGTTAGATGTTGTTGATCTTTATGAACTCATTTAAGTATTTAGTAGTTTGAAATAAGAATTGACCATGATTCCATTTTGTTATGTAACAGCTAGTGACCATGTTTTCGTCTTGTGTTATTTTTTTCCCGCTAATTTACTACATTATATGAAAATTATGCATGATTACCGGTTAGAGAAGGGGAGCCTGGGTCTTCATGGTTTAGGATGCTTGTTACGGCCAAGGCCTCAGTTTGGGTCAGGGTGTCTACGAAATCGTGTCTAGTAGAGTCTTGCTTATGGGTATGTTGTGCACCACACTTATAATCAGGAGGATACTAGGCATTTAGGAGTTGTTTCTTATTATTTCATGCTCTAGTTCGTGCTATCAAGTCATCCATAAATAAGTTATCCAAGTTCCTTCCTCGTTCTAATTTCACGGGTCTTGCCTTATTGATGAGGTGATACAAGTCTAAGAGTCTAGCTTCCCCAACGATGTAGTTCTCTCTGATTGAGTTATCCATAAAGTTATGGAATTGTACAAGGACTTGAGAAGAGTCTATAAGTGTTTTAAAGTTTACTGATTTAAGCTTATACCCCCTATCCACATCAATCGTGCATTTGAGCCTGAGGTATGGAGTGTATTCAACCCCTTTTCTAAAGCCCTTGTTGCAGATGTCATGTATAAGGGTAATGATGTGTAGCAAAATGTTAGAACTGTATTTCCACCCAAGTAGTAGTATATATTAAAGTGTCATGATCTATTGGTAGTAGGATAGTCCATAAGTTAGTTGTATGAAGTCACAAGTTTAGAAGTTTAAGTGGGGATGATTTTTGCATAAAGAAGCTGGTTTTAGTTGCATAACCCTTGATTGAGGGATGAGTTGCCTTTTTATAGTAAGTGGCTAATGTTGTAGTAATATTTGTAGATTGTATGAGAGTCTATGAAGGAAGTGGCTAGCTACGATTGTTAGTTATACAAAATAGGGAAGGAGCCTAAAGTGGAGAGTGATGATTGTTATATGAATCCCATATAGGCTGTGAATGGAAAGGGTTAAAATAGCAAATAAGTTATAAGTATAGACACATTGCGGTATATGGAATTTCGAAAGTAGCTGTGATGTATGCATGGGTAAGTAACTATGATGTGACAAAGTGAAATATGTTGATAAGACTGTAATAGGTTATATTATAAGACTTAGACCATCTATTCTTAGTTAGTGACTTTACCCCCTTGATTTTCCTTTCTCTAGTAGTTATAAACTAGTACTTCATGTGAGAAGGTATGTAGTGGATGTTAAGTTGTAATGGTGATGTCATGGAGGGGTTGTGATTGTAGGTAGTAGTTAAGTGAAGTGAAATATTTGGGTTGATTTCCTAATTTGATGGCTACTATGATATGTGGCATGCTTTACCGGTGGTTTATCATTGATGATAGACAATAGGCTTGAACTTTAGATGTGGAATATTATGGTGAGAATAGTAGCTCAAGATTGATAATATATGTTTTGTGGGAATAAATTAGTTGGTTTGGTGTAGTGTTTGAAATAGCTTAGGTTGGGGACTTGCAGAATAGAATTGGACAATTGCAATATGTATATTGTTATGAGGACCAGTGTTAACAAAAAAAATGATAAATTGTGGTTGAGTTATTAATGTGGATAAGAAAGTGAGTAGATAACAATAAGTTGAACTCTGAGGTAGCATGTTGTTAGATAAAGTGTGATGTGTACGAGTGTCAATAGTACCTAGATTTCATTCTTGAATCTTGTAGTGTGGAAAAGTCTGGTGAGTGGTTGTACGGTGTTCACTAGAGTTGGATTGAGGAAAAAAATAAGTAGGCAATGTGAGCCTTGGGTATGGTTTTACAAATTTTTGTTAAGTTGCAAGTTATGTGATTTTAGGTGTAATGAGAGTATTCTAACGAATTGAAGATAGAGTATTAAGTGTTCAAAAGTGTGGGTATCTATACCCATGATAATGGTAGTCGTAAGTTGATGACCTTGGGGGTTAGAGGAAATTTCGATTAGTGTCCCTAAAGGGGAACGTCCTAGAAAGAATTTAGTGCCTTTGTATTATAAATTATTCAGGGGAGTTTGTGTTCATGTATATATTGATACCCCTTTTGTGATGAGGGGTGTGGATGCGTACGCTCATGAGAGTGGGATTTGTAGAGTGATAGCTATAGAGGCTAGCAAAAGTGAAGAGTAGCCATTTTGAAAAGTGAGGCCTTCAGAGTATAGTTCTTCAGGGAGAGTTTAGAATTTAAGTATGTTATGATGTCTCTTTTATGTTGAGAGTTGTGGCTATAGACTTGATAAGGAGATATGTCCGTAAGTCTAGGATTGTGACTTTGTTCTAAGGGGGAGATGGGCAAATTAAGTGAGTTCCCGAATATTCTCAGTGTGGCAAGTTGCGGGAAGAAGTCATGATAAATCTATTCCTACTCAAGCATACCGCTCCTACTTTCATTTCGGAGATTATTCTTCTAAGGTCCTACGTCATGTGTTCAAGTCATGCCTATGCCTATGGTTTGAGTTCTCTATGGACTTATGTTTATGATCTGATCTCTAAACTAGAAACAGTTATGTCTCTCAGTATTCCAGTCTTTAATGTATTCAAGCCATATGTTGTGTTGTTTGTGATCCATGAAAATCTATGTCTCTCAGCATGCTTGGTTCTAAGGAAATATGTTTCTATATGTCACCAATTCATTCTATGTTGGGTTTAGACAAGGTGAAAAAGTTTATGCAAACTCATGGAAAATATCAGTTCCTTAAATAAGGAGCAATCACTTCAAGCAAAAATATTTGTTTTAGTTGTAATGTAACACCCTGTAGCATTCTCGACTCAATACCACTCTTGGTTGCATGTATGGAGAGCTGATAACCTGAATCTTTTTTTTTTCTAATTGTTACTCCCTCCGTTTAAAAAAGAATAACCTACTTTTCTTTTTAATCCGTTTAAAAAAGAATGTCCCCTTTCCTTTCTTTGGAAATACTTTAATTTCAACTTTCCACATAACATGTTTAGGACCACAAGATTAAAGGAATTTTGGTACATTTGACACAACTTTAATTTAAGGCCACAAGATTCAAAAGTCTTCTTTATTTTCTTAAACT
Organism: Capsicum annuum; assembly: GCF_002878395.1. Taxonomy (NCBI): domain Eukaryota; kingdom Viridiplantae; phylum Streptophyta; class Magnoliopsida; order Solanales; family Solanaceae; genus Capsicum; species Capsicum annuum. The sequence goes on from NC_061114.1 coordinate 50,213,819, forward strand.
TTATGCCAAGTCAAAGTAGGTCATTCTTTTTGAAACGTAGGAAGTAAAAGACTTAGTCATATTTTTGAGCTATTAACTACCATAATTTTCAAATTGATCTTCCCGACCCTGAGACGTATATTTTTGAGTTGATTCATGATCAGGGCTATAAAAGAGGTGTCTCAGGAAAGTTTTGGATTTTTTAGACGATGTTTGAGGCATGTTTGGATGATCAAAATAGTGGGCCAACGCGATGTCAACACGTTGCACAGAATCACGTCGGTAGGGATCAACGCGGTGTGTTGCTTAATGTGTCGGGTGCCCAGTTCGTCTTACTAATTTTCGGGTCCAGGAGGGTGATTCAGTCTTTTTTCCTCATTTTATCTTGATATGTGCACCAATATTTTCTTACTATGCTCTATCCTAAGAATTCATACTGCATTGTGTTTTTTTTCTTTTCGAGCTACTCTCTACCTATGATCCAGACACTTGATATATGAAGCACTTCGTGTCTACTCTATCGTATCTTCATTTCATGTCCCTCCTTGAGTAGTGCAATAAGTATAAGTTGTGGTATAATAGTGTTACTTCCATTCATGATGTTATGCTCGGGTCTTGCAATGACCCTCCGTATGTTATTATAATGGTTGTGGTGGAAGCATAGTAATGTGTTAGATAGAAGAGTAGATATTCTTGAAGGTAAAAAATTTGATATGATTCTCGAGCTAAGGTTATAGATGAAAGGGCAAAGAAGGAGATGAACTTTTGTTGAATGAAATAGCTAAGAAGGAGGAATGTGGCGAAAATATTTGTAAGAGTGATTGAAATTGTTAGTCTTAGTGGGGAGATCCATGAAGTGGACATAGTAATGATTAAGCTTGAATGTTGTTGTTGCTGAAAACACAAACCTATGTGCTATGTGGTTAGTACTCTCTAAATTAAATCTCGAGTGTGTTTAATGGTTGTTATAAGGTGGAGAAATATTCTTAAAAGGATGTAGAGTTCAGGGTCTTATAGCTTTAGTTACCACCTTGTTACCCCGAGTTAGGCTCTAATATAAAAGTGCTTTGCATTGGGACTCAAAATCTTGTGGTTAGATGTGTGATGGGATAATTGTAAGTTGAAAAGTGTGAAGTATTCTATTATTTGTTTGGGGCACAGACGATTAGTGTCTCTGAGTTTAAGTCTATTAGTGGTACTTTGTAAAGTGGAGAATGCCTCTAATCCTATCTTCCGCGAAATATTGTTTCATTATTAGTACCAATATAAACCAGGTGTATGATCATCAAATAAACCCCTACCTCATGTTGTGATGATTATAATTCTTGTAACTCATGTGGAACATAATCCCTATGTAAAGTCTCATTATCCCATGTTTTGTGCTTTCATGTTTCACTAGGGGTTATCATGAAGCTTGTTTGATGCCATTACATATTTTGTTAAGGAAAGGTGTTCAATGTGAAGTTTTGTTCTTTATTCTACCTATCATTTGGGGATGAATGATCCCAAGGAGGAGATAATATAACACGATCCCAAGAGGGACATAATGTTACACCCTGCATTTTCGAGCTAGAAAGTGAACCGTCATTCCTACATGCGTACTCTCTAATTCCATGGTTTATATTTAAATCCATGTATCATGATCCTTCTCCTTGTGTATGAAGTGATTATGAGGTGAAAAGTGTTCATAAAAATAACTTGGAGCAAAGTTGAGCTAAGAGTCTTTCATTCATCCAAAGTTTGATATTCGATTCTACAAGGGTCTACTTTGAATGTGTATAACGTTCTATAAACATGGAATTTTGCAGCTCAAACCCACCAAATTGTAGATAATTGAATAAGATTTCCAACAATACCAATTTTGCCAAAATCTGATAAGCAAGCGAAAAGTTATGGCATTTTCTATGTGAAGCAGTAAACCGACGCGATCTTGACGCATCGTGTCGACTGTTCCTCGAGATGAAACCTGATGTGAATCTAAAGTGGTTTTACGAGTTATTTCAATTCCTAATGGGTCTAGGGGCACTTTAGTCATATTACCTCACAAAAATTCCGTCCCTAATCATCCTTAAATGAAATTAAGCATATTAGCAACGTTTTACTCTCTCTTAAGATCCCTAATTCATCTTTCAAGAACATAAGAGGAGAAAACAACTAGGGTTTGAACAATCAAGCTTAAAGGTCCAATATTTTCATAATTTCTTCGTAATCCTTCAATTAAGGTACGTGGGATTTTCCTAAACTACATGGGCATGGTGAAAACGTTTTTAATGGTGTTTTGGATATTGAGAAATCATGAATTTGCAATGGGGTTTGAATTAAATTTACAACTATACATTGTGAATCCTTTTTGATCTATTGTTTTGTTCTTGAGGCCTTTTCTTAAAGAAAATTGATTTCATTTTTATATATATACGTATGTATTCATCTATATTTGATAATTGAATTGAGAGCATGACTAATTGCACTCATTGTCATGTTAAAACACCTTTAGATTTTTGCATGTTACGAATTAAAGAATGTTATATTTAGAAGCATGGTATCAATGTTCTAGACTATTGTTGAATGACTTAAGATTTATTTTAAATTGATGAGTGGAGGTTTTACATGTTGAAAAATATTGAAGATATATAATAAAAGAATTGCATAGTTTGTCAAAAAAATACATGACCACCATATGTTTTTTGAAATGTTGAAAAGAGAGATTTTTTGAACAATTTGACATATGTTTTGAAGTATGAGTCTTCTTGAATGGTTTGAAGTATGGTGGTCTGAACTTTAAGTGTTGAAAGAAGAGATTATAATATGATATTTTATGGCTTAAAGATTTGACTTGCAAGTCAATGGTATGATGATACCATATAAATGAATGTGATAATTGAGTAAGAGTTTCAGACTTGATTTCAGAGAATACATGTCTTAAAGAGCTAAAAATGGGCTTAAAGAGGGTTAGGTGGTTTTTCAAAGAAGGCTTGAGTTCCAATAACTCCTAGCCCAAAATCGTGTTTTGCCTATACGGGTTCACTATGTTTCTATGAGGGACTATACGCTGGCCTAGAGCCCTGTGGCGTATTAGAGACAGAGACTCCAACCCTTGCGGCAAACTCGGGTTGGGGGATTGGCTACCGAGTTAAGGGTAGATTCCATATAGCCCATGGGATTTCAGAGATTTAGGGTTCACCTAGCTCAGAAATAAGATAAAAAGTGAGTCATGGATTTCAGATAATTGTTCAGAGTCTTTTAAATATGCCCATGTGGTTTCATATATCTTTTATTAAACTGTTTATAAATTTCTCTCACTTATGTTATATAAAAATACATTATTTTGGATTGCTCTGCGTACCAGTACATCTGTATTGGCCCCCCTATATTTCAGAATTCTGAGACATAGTCTTGGGGTCCCGTTAAGCAGTAGATTGACTTGTCAGAAGTTTGCAGCTGGTGAGCCTCCCTTACTTCGGAAGGCCTAGTTATGAAACTTGTTATTGTTATTTTATTTTGATTCATGGTCCGACTGGGGGCCTTGTCGGTGTTGAATGTTGTTGATCTTTTGAACTCATTTGAATATTGAGTAGTTTTAAATAAGAGCTAACCATGATTACATTTTGTTATGTAAAAGCTACTGATCAGGTTTCTGTCTTGTGTTGTTTTTTTTTCCTACTAATTTACTATATTATATGAATATTGTGCATGATTACCGGTTAGAGAAGGGGCGCCTGGGTTGTCATGGTTCGGGATGCTCCACTTAGAGTGGTTTGTATCATGGATGCTCCACTTAATCTGAAAGAAGGTTAATCTAGAACCAGATCGCCTAGATTTAATGGGCAGTACTATGTGTGGTGGCAAACCAAGATTTATGACTTTATTATGGCTCAGGATAGTGGGATGATGGATATAATTCTTGATGGTACTCATCTTCCTATTAGAGAAGTCAAAGAAAGAGAAGTTACAAGAATGGTTGTAAAAAATACAAGGGAGTTCACTGATGAAGATAGAAATAAAGTTGAGAAAAACTACAAGGCCAAGAAACTATTAGTTTATCGCATATGAACTGATAAATACAATAGGATTTTTGCCTGTGTAAATGCCAAGAAAATCTGGGATTACTTGATGACTTCTCATGAAGGTACCACTGATGTGAAGGATTCAAAAGTAGATATGGTGACTACTCAATATGAAACCTTCACCATGAAAGAAGGAGAAACAATACAAGAAATGCTTACACGATTTACTTCTTTCACAAATGAGCTTTACTACTTAGGAAAAGTGCTTTCAGTGTACAAGCAAGTGAGGAAGATTCTTGGTGCTCTTCCTAAGTCCTGGGAAAGCAATATGGATGCTATAACTGAAGCAAGAAACTTGAAGAGCCTCACTGTGGATGAACTTATTAGAAATCTAAAGCCCCATTAGCTCAAGAAGCAATAAGAGATAGAGAAGAAAAAAGCAAAAAGAGAAGAATCTCTAGAATAGAAGGCTTCAAAACATTATTTAAGTGAAGAAAACACTGATATTGCCTATTTGGCAATCAGGATTATTAGTGCCATAAAGAAGAGTGGTTAGTTCCAAAGAAGAGGAAGCAACATTAAAAAAGGAAGTAATGTTGAGGTGTGTAACAATTGTGAAAGTCCTAAGCATTTTATTACGGTCTGTCCATTGCACAAATGGTATTATCAGTATTATCTCAAGACTAGAGGTAACAAGGGAAAGAATGGGGACCAGGTCCCTATAAAATAAAGAAGGAAGGCTACAACTGATTATGCAGTAAAGCAAGCTCTGGCAGTATGGGGAGATTCTTCCAATGAATCTGATGAAGATGAGAAGTCTGGAGATGTGTCCATGCTAGATATGGAAGATATTCCAGTTATCTATGACTCCTTGTTTGCTTTCATGGCTAACACAGAAGATAAAAGAGAAAATGAAGTAACTCTTTCAAATATTAAGGGAAGTTTAGATAACTACTCTGCTGGGAAGATAAAAAGGCTTACAAGTGTGTTAATTGATTCTGTATGTAAACTGACTGCTAAGAAAAATGATTTAAAGGAGAAGGTAGAGAATCAAGAGCTTGAATTATCTACTTTAACCTTTAGATATATGAAACTGAAGAAATGGTATCTAAATTAAAATTTAAGAATTTGTGTTGTAAGAATCAACTAAAGAAGGTAAATGATTTAGATGGTAAAGGAAAGAAGGAAGCTTCAAGGCTTTAGATTGATCTTGAAGAGAAATTGAGGGATTATAAAAAATACCTTATGTCTATACTTTATAAGAATAATAAAGTAGAAAGGGACTTGGTCTAGTTAAGAGAAGAACTTAACAAATCTCTTAAATGGACTACATCTTCACAAATCCATTCTAATATAACTAGTCAAGGTGTAAATAATGGTAAAGGGCTTGGGTATCAAGGAAAAAATCAGCCTCTTGGGTCTCAAGGATAGGATGTGCCTGATGCTAGAAACAAGGTTCACAAACCTCTATGTACTCTTATTATGGAAGAGATGAACATTTGAACAAGAGGTGTCAGCATTAACTTAAGGCTTAAATGAGTAGTACTGAATACATTTAGCAAAAAAATTCTCATTCTAAGGATTTCAAGTATTAAAAAAGATGAAGAAGAGCTCTCTACCTAGATGGGATAGAAAGGATTCGATCAGACCATAGTTTTCCTATTGGGAACTCAAACTCAAGTGGGTTCCCAAATACAACAAATGATCATGGTACCAGGTAAAAGAAAGGGCATTACAGTAAGGAATATATTATTGATAGTATATGTTCAAAGCATAAATATTGAAAGGTCTAACCATATTCTCTCTCTCAAGACACTTCAAGGTAGAAGTGTCTTATTCTAAAATAGTTCATTTCAAAGGACCTGGTCCTTGCTAGAACATAGCAGAAATTTCTAAGACAAGAAAAACTTTATGGAATGAAGATAAAGGGTTGGTGATACTGAAGATAATGGGCAAAAGGCTAAAAGGTGAAAATGCAAATGATGATGATTCAGAACTCCAGTAACTGATCCCAGCTCTAGTAGAAGATCAATAAGAAGGGGTCATGGTTCTTAGGGACCTGGTCCCTAAGAAATTAATCTCAGAAGGAGAAGCTTCAGTAGTATGAATTAAGTCAAGTCTGGCTCCTGGTCCTTAGACCTACTTTAAGAACAAGTTCTGAAATAAAAGGGTATGCAGAGGCTAAAGTATAGACTGATCAAACTGACCTGACCTAACATTTGAATTAGTATCTCTCCTTAAAATTGGCTATGATCAGGAGACACGTATCTTTGACAAGGTAGGTGTATGTTAGTATAACTCAATATCATACCTTTGTAGGTATACACCTTTGGGAACAACTTTGGAAATAGATAAATGTGATAAACATAAATCTAAAGATTCACTCAAAATAAAAAAAGAAGAGCGACATGACCCCATCTCTCAGGTTAGTACTTATACAGGATGCTCTAATAATCATAAATGTTGTCTAAAAAGTCCATGTGTCTTCTCTTCTTTGAAAAATAGTTAGTTACTTTACAAAATAAAGAGTCATACTTATTAAGTTTAGACATGTCATTTCATAAAGGACCTTTCTTAAAAGACATCTATCATTTCTCTAAACTGGTAAATTAGACTCTCTCTCATTCTTCTTCAATAAATTCAACTCATCTTTCTAAATTGAAAATCCTCTTTAAGCCAAACTGGTTCTATTTTTTCTCTCTTACTAATCCTCTCTAAGCCAAACTTGTTTCATTTTATCTCTCTTACTCTTAAAATTAAATGGATGATAATCCTACTTCCTTAAATCCATAGACCTGACGATCAAGGATTTCAATTAGAAATTCTTCAGAGGAGAGGCTATCTTGCACATCCACACACTCTAAAGGAATTACAGAAGCTGAGTCACCAATGCATTTCCTTACAAAAGAGATATGAAACACTGGATGCATTGATGTCAATTCTGTAGGCAAGTCTAATCGATAAGCTACCTTCCCAAAACAGCTCAAGGTCCTATATGGCCCAACATAGTGGGGACTGAGCTTCCTTTTCTTACTGAATCTTTCCACCTCTTTCATGGGTGAAATTTTTAAATAATCCAAGTCACTAACATCAAACTCTAGATCTCTTCTTCTCATATCTGCATAGGATTTTCATCAACTTTGGGATGTCTTCGGCCTTTCTTGAATAAACTAAACTTTTTCCATCGCCTCATGCACTGAATCTGGACCTATCAAAGTAGCCTTACCTACTTCAAACAAGCCAATAAGAGATTACACCTTCTTCTATAGAGAGCTTCAAATAGAGACATCTGAATACTGGAGTGATAACTATTATTGTAGGCAAACTCAATCAAAGGTAAGTAGTCATCCCAACTACCATTGAAGTCTATAATATAAGCCCTCAACATGTCCTCTAATGCCTGAATGGTCCGTTCTGCGTGACCATTTGTCTGAAGATGAAAAGTTGTACAGAGATGGACTTTGGTACTAAGACCCTTCTGAAAAGCCTTCCAAAAATAAGAGGTAAACTGAGTACCTCTATCTGAAATAATTATCAATGGAACCCCATGAAACTGTACCATAATCCTTGGCTGAGTATGAAGTCTGGACTAGTAAGAAATGGGCTGACTTGGTCATTCTATCCACAGTGACCCAAATCAAATCATTCTGATGATGCCTATGAGGTAATTGGTTAAAACACCCTGGGTTTTGGCCCTTGGAAACTTCTTGAGTTTTTAGCTTTTTTTTGATCATAAAACTCACCATACAAGTCGTATGGTGAGGGTACTAGTCAGGTGACCTATCTCAAAGTATGTCCAATATTTGGTGGTCAAGTTTCTATTATGGTTATGATTTAATGGTGATGAGTCATATATTAAGAGTGAAAGTATAGGTGTTGTGAAACCGTACGTTGTCCAGTGTATAGCCTAGGTGTTTCTTCGTAGGGTGCAACTTGAAGGGATACTAGTCGTATGGTATGGGTACGAGTTAGGCAAAGGGAGTCGTATGGTAAATAGTGTGTGATGTTCAAATTCCTAATCAAGGTATGAGTGAAGGGTACCACTCATATGATTAGGTACGGGTGAGGGGTCCAAACCGTACCCACATGTGGGAGTTTTCTTAAATTGGGGGTATTATGGATATTTCTCCTTTTAACTTCTTTTGACCCCACGACTTAAAACACTTTTGGGACTTCATTAACCCTTTATTTCTCAATCAAACACTCTAAAAAAACTCAAAATCTCTCTCAAGTTCTTGGGTCAAAAAAGTCTAGGGTTTTGTTTAAGGTGGTCAATTAAGTCTCTAAGTGATGGTTTCTCCCCGTCTTCCTCTTTTTCTAAGGCATGTTACTCCTCCTTCATTGTTATTTCAAACTAAAAGAATGTTTTACTTAATAGTTTTCATGGCATAATTGTGATATTCTTTTGGGTTTTGAAATAGGTGTTGGGGGAATATGTGTTGGGGGTTTTTGTTGTCCGTGGTTATTTAATGTTTTCTCATATTTTTCTTATGATTTTTATGTTATAATGTTGGTTTGAACATGTGGTTGCATAGGAATGGTTAATTGGTTCATGGTTTGGAAACTATATGCCCTCAACATATTTATTAAAATGCCTATGAGAATGGTTTTTTCACGTAGTTTGACTTTTATTAAAATCTTTGCATTGTATAATAAGGTAATAGAACTTAAATTGGTTTGGTTGGTTTAAAATGGTTTGGAAAGGCCTTGGTGGGCATGTCTTTGGTTTTGAAAACTTTGTGGGGTACATGGGAGTCCCCTAAATAATTTTTATAATGAACTTTATGGGGTACATGGGAATTTCCTAAGTGTAGCCATTGCTTGCATGATATTATCGGTATGACGATACCACTTCATAAATCCTTGGTAATTAACTCTTGGAATTGGTGGTTTGGTTATATGCTAAAGGCTTTTATTGGGCAATAATGGCGAGGTGTGATAGCTGATCGTGAAGGTGTGAGTCCGATGAACGGACACCAAAAACTCATGTTTGTCGATATAAGGGTTGGTCATGGTGACCATATACTTGTGGGGTATATAAAAATCCCCTAAGTTATACTTCTATATATGTATCATGGAGGGCGAAGGGTACACTGGAATCCCTGACCCCTATGATATCTCCGATTTGTGCGGCAACACGCACTAGGGCTCGTTCATGGGGTAACAATGGACGCATATATCCTGTGTGTGGTTTTAGGATGGTCAAGCTACACAGTGCAGGTTAAGATTTTAAATACATACTAAACTTAGTTGCCTTCCCTAGCATAGAATATATATATATGTGTGAATGTGATTGAACGTATTACCTGGTTTTAAATGTTGACATTATTTTATCCTTATTATTGAGTACATGCTAGCATTAACCTACTAACATGTCTTTGGGTGCTGTATCCCCATGCAATGTAGGAACCGACCATTCTACTTCTCTTTCTTAGTGATTAGATTTAGGGACAACTTTGTGTCAGACTAAAGTGGTGAGCTTCCATACTCCGGAAAGCTCCATTTCATGATATGTACCTCTTTACATTGTTTTTGTTTCTTACACTTTAGTTTTGGCTATGGTCAGGGGCATGTACCGATCGCATGTTCTTCATTTTTGGTTAGAGGATTTGTGTGACTACTATAGGCATGGACGATGTCGGTATTGGTGTAAGCCTTGACATTGGTATTGGTATTAGGGCTGACACCGGTTGGATATTTGGTTGGATACTTGGTTGATTATGGTTATGGATTTTATTATTGTCTTTTAATTATAATTGTTCTATCTTGTTATATGTTTGAACTTCACCCAACATAGGTTGCAGGGCAATTATGGTTGGGTATTGGGGGTGGTCTCCAGTCTCGATTGGACTTGAGGCTACCGATAAGATTAGGCCATAGTTCAGGTCATGTCAAATTGGTATCAAAGCTCTAGGTTCATGGTCATTTGGGAGTCCACAAATCTGTGTCAAGTAGAGCATCTTTTAAGGGTGTGTAGCATGCCATACTCATAAGGGAAATACTATAAGGCATTTAGGAATGTATCTCTTTCTTGTGTTCTATTTAAAAGCTGTAGAGTCTAAGTCCTGAAATCTTCTTTAATTCTTATTTGTTTGCTTTTTAGAACATGCCTCAACGATCTAAAGTTCACGAAAACTCCTCTATCTCAACTGAGAACAATGCTGATGGACACACTTTACTTATGGGATCCATACCCGGTGTAGTGGTCCAGTTCCTGATTAGTCAAAGAGTATTCCTTGAAGTTTCAGTAGATATCTTAGTATGCTCCGGAGTTTGTTTTTGGTATGAGGGCGAGGATGAGGAAGTTCATTTCTATTTTGTTGTGAGACTTGATTTTGGAAAGTAAAGCTGCCTTGTTGACCAAGGAAATGGATATCTCTAGGTTGATGGTATACATGAAATAAGTGGAGAAAGAAAAAAAGAAGTCAACTGAGAAAGGGAAGAGGTAGGGCAAGAAGTTTAGGTTCTTTGAGTAGGGTGGTGACTAACAATAGAGTGGAAGGGATGGTGGTAAGTGGCCTAAGAAAAGTGGGGAAATTCTGGGTCTTACTCAACGGCTAGTGCTCCCTACCTAAAGCTATCAGGTGATAGGTATTTCTATGGTGGGGACAACTTTAGGGCCTAGGGTGCCCAATATCAGGCTAGTAGGGCTCATTCAGCTCCATCAAATCCTCTTTATCAGTTTTTTAGTAGATTACTTTAGGGTTTTTGTGATGAGGGAAGGGACAAGTGCTTCAACTATGGTCAGCTAGGGCACATGCTTAGAAACTACCCTGTTAGTAAGGTTGCCTCTGGGGCAAACAAGGTTCCGATTGCCTATTCTTCAACTCCAACACTAAAGGGTGCACCATCTGGCTCCAACACTAGTCAAAATCATCTTTACATTCTTATTACTCGCTAGGAATCTGAGGCATCGCCTGATGTTGTGAATGGTATGTTGAAACTCTTTTCTCATTATGTGTACTTTTTACTTGATTTGGGATCCACTCTCTCTTATGTAACCTCATTTGTGGCTGTGTATTTTGGTTTTGGTTCAAAGTGTGTTTCAGACCCTTTTTGTATTTCTACCTTAGTAGGTGACTCTATGATTTGTTAAAGAGTCTATAGGGGGCGTGTGCTATCTGTTGGTAGTAAAGAAACTATAGTGGATCTGTTCAAATTAGATATGATGGATTTTGATGTTATATCTCATGCTATGCGTCTCTAGACTATCAGACCCATAAGGTTGTCTTTAATTTCCCTAATAAGCCAGCCTTTGAGTGGGAGGGTAGTTCCCTAGCTCCTAAGAGGAAGTTCATATCATATCTTAGAGTTCAGAGATTAATCTCCAAGGGGCATCTCTATTATCTGGTCTAGGTTAAAGAATCTAACTCAGAGGGTCCTTCTTTGTATTTTATCCTGGGGTGAATAAATCTCCTAAGGTCTTTCCTGATGACCTTCCTAGTGTTCCTCCTGATTGGGAGATTGAGTTTGGGATTGATCTTGTTTTGGAAACTCTTCAAATTTGTATTCCTCTATATAGGATGGACCCAACTGAGTTGAAAGAGCTTAAGAAACAATTAAAAAATCTTTTAGATAAGGGTTTCATCCATCCTAGTATGTCCCCGTGGGGTACTGGTGTTATTTATGCATAAAAAAGATAGTTCCCTTCAAATGTGTATTGATTACTGACAGTTGAATAAGGTGACGATAAAGAATAAGTGCCCTCTTCCAAGAATAGATGATTTGTTTGATCAGTTGTAGGGTGCTAAGTTTTTCTCCAAGATTAATCTTCAATATGGGTATCATCAATTAATGATTAGAGAGGAGGATATCCCTAAGACTACTTTCTATACCTGGTAAGGGCATTTTGAATTCTTGGGTGATGTCTTTTGGTTTGACCAATGTCCCTACGACATTCATGGATTTGATGAATAGGGTTTTTCATCAGTTTTTGGATTTATTTGTTATTGTTTTTGTAGATGACATTTTGGTGTACTCTAAGAGTGAGGTGGATCATGCCGATCACCTCCATGTTGTGTTACATACCTTGAGAGAGTAGCAATTGTATGCCAAGTTTTTGAAATATGAATTCTAGTTGAACATTGTCACTTTTATGGGTCATATCATTTCTAGTGAAGGGATCATGGTATATCCACAGAAGGTTGCAGTGGTTAAAAAGTGGCTTAGACCCATGACTCCAGCTGATATTCAAAGCTTCTTGGGTTTAGCTGGATACTACAGGAGGTTTGTGGAGAGTTTTTATTCTATAGCTGCCTCGTTGACTAAGTTGACTCAAAAGAAGGTAAAGTTCTTATGGTTTGATGCTTGTGAGGGTAGTTTCAAGAAATTGAAGGATAAGCTTACTTCAACTCTGGTTTTGACTTTTCTTGAAGGTATTAAAGGGTTTGTGGTCTACTATGATGCATACTATGTGGGGCCTTGTTGTATTATGATACAGCATATTAAGGTGATAAATTATGCCTCTAGACTGTTGAAGGTGCAAGAGAGAAATTATCCATCTCATAGTTTGGTATTGTTAGCTGTGGTGTTTGCATTGAAAATATGGTATCACTATTTGTATGGAGTGCATGTGGATATCTTTTCCAATCATAAGAGCCTGAAGTATGTGTTTACTTAGAAAGAGCTTAACTTTAGGCAAATGAGATGGCTTGAGCTCCTCAAGGATTACAACATGAGTTTTCACAACCATTCATGTAAAGCTAATATGGTTCCTGATGCTCTTTGTAGTTATCCATGGGGAGTTTAGTTCATGTGGATAAAGAGAAGAGAGAGTTGGTGAAGGAGATTCACCATTTGGCTAACCTTAGATTTTGTCTCTCGGACTCTGAGGATGGTGGCGTGTTCATTCAAAAAGTAGCACAGTCATCTCTAGGTGCTCAAATTAAGGAGAAACAAGTGTTAGATTCGGTGTTGATAAGGATCAAGAATGATGTTGGTGGGAAGAAGGTAATGGCCTTTGAGATTAGTGGTGATGGTACCCTGCGGTACGAAAAGAGATTATGTATTCTCGATGTCGATGGTTTGCAAGAAAGGATCTTGGCTGAGGTACATGATTCGCTCTATGTTATTCATCCCTGTTCGATGAAAATGTATCACGGTATTAAGGAGATGTATTGGTGGAACAATATAAAGAGAGATGTGGCTAATTTTGCGGCCAAGTGCATAATGTGTCAACAAGTAAAAGTTTAGCACATAAGGCTAGGAGGTTTGTATCAAGAGATTGAGTTGCTAAAGTGGAATTGAGAAGTGATTAACATAGATTTCATTACCAGTCTTCCTCGATCTCAGAATTAATTTAACTTGGCTTGGGTCATCATAGATAGGATGATAGATTCTGTTCACTTTTTGCTAGTGAGGAATAACTTATAGGCTGTGGATTATGCAAGGTTGTATCTCAATGAGATTGTAAAGTTGCATGGGTAACCTATTTCTATCATCTCGAATCACGGTATGCAGTTTAAATCTCACTTTTGGCTATCATTTCAGAAGGATTTGTGGACCAAGGTGAGTCTTAGTACTGCTTTTCACCTGCAGTCGGATGGCAAGAAGAAAGAATGATTTAGACATTGGAGGATATTCTTAGAGCTTGCGCGATCGATTATGGTAGTAGTTAGGTTAAGCATTTTCCTCTTTTAGAGTTTGCCTATAATAATAGCTACCACTTTAGCATTAGGATGGCTCTATTTGAAGCCTTGAATGGTAGGAGGCACATATCTCCTATTGGGTCACTCAAGATTGGTGATGCGAAGATGTTTGGACCTGATTAGGTTCACTAAGCCATGGAGTAGGTAAAGGTGATTCGAGATAGACTTAAGGCTGCCCAAAGTCGCTAAAAGTCCTATGGCGATGTGAGGCGAAGAGATTTAGATTTTGAGGTTGGGGATAGGGTTTGTTGAAGGTGTATCCCATGAAGGAAGTGATGCGGTTTGGGAAGAAGAGAAAGCTTATTCCCCTGTATGTTGTCCCGTAATTAGTTTTAAGAAGGGTTGGTAATATTACGAATGAGTTGGAGTTGCCTTCTAGTTTAAGTTCCATTCATTCGGTATTCCTTGTCTCTATGTTGAAAAACTGCATGGGTGATCCATCTCAAATCATGCCTATCAAGGATATTGGTATTTCAGATTCTTTTTCTTATGAGGAGGTCCCGATTAAGATCTTAGATCGGCAGGTTCATCAGTTACGAACCAAGGACGTAGCTTCAGTGCAGTTTCTATGGAGGAACCACAAAGTTAAAGAGGCTAATTGGGAAGCTGAAGAGGACATGAAGTCCAAGTATCCGTTCATTTTTTATGCTTCAGAAATTCATACGGAAGGTATGTGTTCTTCATTATTCTTTTATTTTCTAACTTAGTTAAAGAAAAGATTGATTTCCTTGAAACTTTATTTTTTTAACTTAGTTAAAGGTCAGAGTTGAGGTATTGGGGTAGAAATTGTACTTGTACTGCCTTGTTCAGTCATTCAAGCACGAATGATCAAAGTGGGATAATTGAAACATCCTGGGTTTTCTCCCATAGAAACTTCCAGAGTTTTTAGCTTTCTATTGATAATACGACTCACCATACAAGTCGTATGGTGAGGGTACGGGTCAGGTGACCTATATCATAGGATGTCCAGTGTTTGGTGATCAAGTTTCTATTGTGGTTACGATTTCATGATGATGAGTCCTATATTCAGGGTATAAGTAGTATAGTGAAACCGTATGTTATCCAGTGTCTAGCCTAGGTATTTCTACTTACATTATGACTTGAAGGGGTACTAGTCGTATCGTATGGGTATGATTTGGGAAAAGGGAGTCATATGGTGGACAGTATGTGATGTCCAAGTTCCTGAATCAAGGTATGAGTGGAGGGTACCACTCGTATGATTGGGTACGGGTGAGGGGTCCCAACTGTACCTACCTGCGGGAATATTTACTATTTATTGGGGGTATTCTGGACATTTTCCCTCTTAAATTCTTTTGACCCCATGACTTAAAACACTTTTGGGAGTTCATTAACCCTTTATTTCTCAATTAATCACTCTCAAAACACTCAAAATCTCTCTCAAGGTATTGGGTCAAGAAAGGCTAGGGTTTTCTTTAAGGTGGTCAATTAAGGCTCTAAATGGGTGGTTTCTCTCCATCTTCCTCATTGTCTAAGGCATGTTACTCCTCCCTTATTTTTAGTTCAAACTAAAAGCATGTTTTACTTAATGGTTTTCATGGTATAATTGTGATATTATTTTGGGTTTTGAAATATGTGTTGGGATTTTCGGTTGTTCTTGGTTGGATAATATTTTCCCATGTTTTTCTTATGGTTTTCATGTTATAATGCTGTTTTGAACATTTGGTTGTATGGAATTGCTTTTTTGGTTTTGGAAATATATGCCCTTAGCATGTTTGTTAAAATTTCTATGAGAATGGTTTTGTCATATAGTTTGACTTTCATTGAAATCTTTGCATTGTATAATATGGTAATGGAACTTAAATTGGTTTGGTTGGTTCGAAATGGTTTGGAAAGGCCTTGGTGGGCATGGCTTTGGTTTTGAAAACCTTGTAGGGTACACAGGAATCCTCCAAGTGGTTTTTATAATAGAGTCTACGAGGTACATGGAAATCCCCTAAGTGTTGGCTAATGACATTGCTGGCAAACTATAGTTGTTATAATGATATCACTTCATAATGCCTTGGTAATTAAATCTTGGAATTGGTGTTTGGTTATATGCTAAAGGTTTTAATTGGGAAATAATGGTGGGGTGTGATAACTAACCGTAAATGTGTGAGTTCAATAGATGGACACTGGAAACTCATGTTTGCCGACATGAGTGTTGGTCATGGTGACCATTTGTTGGGTACACAGAAATCCTCTTAGTTATACTTGTGTATATGTATCATAGAGGGAGAAGGGTACACAGGAATCTCCGGCCCCTATGATATCTCTGGTTCATGTGGCTACACAGACTGGCGCCCGTTCAGGGGGTAACACTAGACCCATATAGCCCGTGGGTAGTTTTATGATGGTCATGCTACACAACCCTGGTTAAGATTTTAAATGCATGCTAAACCCGATTCCCTTTCCTAACATGGAATATTTATATATATCTTTATGAATGAATGTGATTGCACATTGCTATTTACCTAGTTTTTAAATATTGACATTAGTTTAACCTTATTCCTGAGTACATGCTAGCGTTCACCCCTAAACCCATCTTTGGGCACTGTATCCCCACGTGACGCAGGAACCAACTATTTTATTCCTCCTGCACAATAATTAGATTCGGGGACAACTTTGTATCAGATTGAAGTGGGGAGCTTCCATACTCTGGAAGGCTCCATTTCATGATATGGACTTCTATACACTATTTTTGTTACTTAGACTTTGGCTTTGTCTATGGTCGGGGGCATGTCCCAACCGAATGTTCTTTGTTTTTGGTTAGAGGCTTCGTGTGACTACTATTGGCATAGGCGATATTGGTAATGATGTCAGCCTTGGCATTGGTATTGGTATTACGGTTGACACTAGTTGGATGTTTGGTTGGTTATGGTTATGGATTTTATTATTGTCTTTCAATTATAATTGTTCTATCTTGTTATATGTTCAGAATTCATTTGACGTAGGTTGCAGGGAGGTTATGGTTGGGTATTAGGGGTGGTCTCTAGTCTCGGTTGGACTTGAGGCACCCAACACGACTAGGACCTGGTTCGGGTCATGTCACTGCTATCGCCTAAAAACTAATCTCAAAAGAAGTATGCCATGTTCGATGTCAAATATAGTAACCCAAACTAGTTAGGCTTGAGCCCACAGGAAATACGATTGAACAGTGTCTCAAGTGTAGCAAAATTCACTGGGGGGAATTAAAAACAATAGTAACAGGTAACGGGACTTGGATGCTTGAGTATGTAATCAATAGAAGACGAACACTAGGACTGTGTTCCCCTAGCTTCTCAACTTTGTAAACTTCTCATGTTCAACTCACCTATCCCACTGCACTGTATGTAAGGTTGAAAAGCTATGTATTATCAACTGTCTTGTGAACGTATTAATAAATCTCACCTTTTACCTTGTGAGTCTCAGGGTGTTTCCTTATTGATCCTTGCCTATAACCTTAGTACAACTTTAACCTTTTGAGTTTCAAATTGACTAGACGAGGGTTGATAGCCTCGAATCAATGTCTTAATCTCCTTTTACTAATATCAAACTCCCTTGTGAGGATGTTCTTGAATACGGGAAATCCTCATTATTCTGTAGTAGCTTTGAGGTCAATTAATATGAAGAAGATTAAGAGACACACAACTACAATAGAATAGGTGAATTTCCCACTTCTTCTACGTAGTTAATCTGCCAGGGTTCCCACAACCCTAGTTAAGGAATTTAGCTGCTCATGTTCATGCAACAATCTATAAGTATCAATGAAGAATACATGTAATTAATTTCACAATGATGAAGGAACAAAAATCCAAAATCTCTAATTGAATATGAACCCACAAATCTAAGATAATAGTATCAATGTATGTAAGAGTACCTAAAACTAGTATAAGGAACATAACCCAATAATGAAATAACCCAAAGGTATTTATACTATCTCAAAATAATGAATAAATCCTAACAAAAATGGAATAGGAAAAGCAAGTCGACACTCATTACGACTCGTGTGGTCTACCATAAGGTCTCCTTACGAATCATATGATTCTAATCATAGGCATTCCAGTGACTAATCTTCAGGGCTTTAAGCTTTTATTATCCTTGCGATTCATTACCACGAGTCATTATCAGTCCTTACAACTCATGGTCTTCACTCGTCATCACTTGAGCCTTAGACTTGTAGGGCTTTGAACACTGGTTTCTTTACGATTTCACATTATGAGTCATAATCAGATCTTACGACTCATAGTCATCTATAGCTTCACCTCTGAACTTTAGCTTTGTCTTCTTCGCTCTTTATAACTGCTCCTCATGACTCGTAGTCACTCCTTATGAGCTGCGCTCATTCTTTACTTAGCTTTTTCATCTTAACTTTAGCTTCTGTCTTGGTTACGAGTAAGGCTATGAGTCGTATGATGATTTGATGGCTGATATGCAGACTCGTAAGCTAATTAGACTTCAACATTTTCAGATCTTGTTCTTCCATTTTTCATTCCAATCCATTTTCTTCCTAAATTCCCTACACTTAAGGAACAAACACATCATATCCCTCAAAATAGCCTAAGTCCATGCATAATTCTTTGTTTTAAGTATTGAATGTTCCATGTTTGCAAGGCATATCAACACCCTCAACTGAGACTTTTGCACGTCCTCAAGCAAACCATAATTGACACCCACAAAGACACGATGCTTAACATTGAAAAATCTGTGACATATTTGGCAGTTGGTTTATTATTCAGCTCAAGAACACCTTTTTACCTCCCTCCTATCTCATTGTTCAAAAGGCTACTGTGTATAATGATTTGGTGAACAATGGACAGGCAAGAATCTAATGATGGCATTACATTAGTAAGAACAACTAGTTCCGAGTAATATACACTACCTAGATAGATAAGTAACTTGACATCGTACCATATTCACCCTCACATTCAAAGAAGTCCCTATCACTCAGCTTGATTTATTTTATTATTTCAGGGGCAGTCTAGAGACACTCACACTCAAGGATCACTAAAGGACTTTGTTAGGCTTGTAACGTAGACTTGGGGATAGTTATGGTATATTTGGATCTTTTAAGTGAATTAACCTCCCTGGCACTGTATTTTCTCTGGGGTCCACTTTTTCTACCATAGTTTTATTGAATTCACCCTTATCTCTCCATTTTATTCCTTTTCAAGCCTATTTTTTGGCCGGGAGTGGTTCTTTTTTCTCATTGTCGTTTTCTTTTCCTTTTCTTTTTCTTGCAATTTTCTTTTTCTTTTGTTTTTTTTTCACAGCACCTGTCCTCATTCATTTTTCTCTCTACACTTCTTTCTTCATTCTCGTCTTTCCCCACGCACCCCTATAATAGCCACCCTTAACTTAAGCGATTTGCCTGAGTTGAGGTGCATAGTGTCCAAGGAGGACCAGGGCCAAAATTAGGTTCACTATAGTTAAATGAGAAAGTGAAATTGGTGTAAACATAAAAAATTGATTTATTAGGCTCAACTTTTGGGAACAAGGGATTCATATATCATTTGGTTTGGCATTTAGTTTTGAGTGGACTATTAAGAAAAATGGCCTATGATCATCTCCTAACTGACCATCCTACCTTCTAGGCAAAAATAACAGTGCAAGTTCTGGATTTCATACACACTGGAAACTAAGTAATGCCTCACTCTCACATAGTACAGGGTCGCATCGTCGGTCACTAAAAATACAGTGCATGGAACTACATGCCATAGTTATGTCATTTCTAATTCTAATGCCATTAAGGGATCCTCAGCAGTCATATGCACACACAAATCTCTTAATAATACACAAAATTTTTTAGGAAGGGTATCTAGTTTTCAAATTTTTCACATATTACCAACTACCTATTCTTATGATTTTTTTCAATTAAGCATCACATAATACACACACACATGCTGGTTATCATTTTTCAAACTGTGGCCAATGGGTTTTGAAACATGACAATCATAACCCTTGATGCCTGTGGTACACCCCCACCCCATCTAAAAATTATGCACTGTCCCCAATGCATCTAGCAATGTAATACAGGAGAGAGGACATACCTAGGTGCTCAAGGAGCCATCTCATACTCTTATCATTATGGGAACCCTAAACTTGGGTGCCTCTCTCTTTAACATTTGTCCCATTAACCGTCAAGACCATCTCCACAGTAGTGGCGCCAATTTTCATCGGTGCATTCAGTGTCTTATCCGGTGTCAGGGCCACATCACTTCCTATTTTAGCAACCTCACTTGGCAGTTTTGAGCTAATGGCACCACCAACTATCTCCTTGAATCTTGGTTGCCATACTTTTCAATCATGATGCTGTCTCATACCATTGTCTCAATATTTTTATCCTCGGTGCTTTTTCTTTTTCTTTTCTTGTTCTTTTTTTCTTTCCTCTATCTTCTCCAACTGGAATACTCCAAATATTTTTAATTTCTACCTCTGGCTGGACTTTCATGATAATAGGCCTTGGGAAAACCGACCTTTCATGCAATTCATTTACCAGCTTCCACAACTCAGCTATCTCAGCTTTCACCTCCGAAATATCAGGAGTTTGTCTACTTCCCAACTGACACGTGACTCTCCACTCAAAACTATATAATCTTCTCTGGATTTTCCTACTTTGTTCTTCTAGTTTGTTTTCGACCCAGGGTTGCACACCCTCCTCCACTAACCATACCTTTTTCTCCAACGTAGTCAACCTTGTTATAACCTCATTCCAAATAATCTGTGAGATAATTACAAAACCTATTAGAGCTGTTTTGGATGAGGATGGGAATGGTGGTGTTGAATGTGAGAAAATAGGGGCATTATATGTACCTACTGCTTCAGACAATTGGGGTTCAAACTGCCCACCTTTAATTGAAATGTCATTTGTCTCATTAACACCGACTGCCTTAGAATTCAAATCCTTATTCCTGGGTATCCACTAATATTGCTACTCCTTATTTTGCTTGCTTGGTCATAGGGCTCACTGCATCTCTAATCAACCCTAAATCATTGGTAGTTTTTGGATCAATTTATTGATTAATATCTGAGAGTTCTGGAACCCTGCCTCCAAGAAGATCTACTTCAACAGACATGAAAATACCAAAATTACCTTATTTGTTCCCACTACTCGGTCACGTATTTCTCGAGAGATAAACTATGCGACATCAAAATCATATCCAGCCATGAATCCTGCTATCAATGCTGTGTGGACTGAACTTTGAACATTGTCCCCAATAGTGGGAAATAATTTATGTCAGGCCAAAGTCCACCACACCTTTTCCTTAAAGTTCATAGTCTGCTTTACAACATAATGTGGGTTCACTCCTGACCACAAATTACCCAACTCGCTTCTTCCCTATTTTTAAAGATGATATTTGCTATCCGCCTGAAATGCATTATCTTATCTACTAACTCTATTTGCTTTGTTGTATTTTTATGTATCTCATCTATGCAGTACTTAATTTCAGCTATGTTCCTTGGTGGTTGAAAGCCTGTTCCATGCAGGAATATAGATATAATGTTTAAGGAAATGTTCACTTGAACTCCATGAATGGTCATTGATGTGATTGGATCACCATACTTCTACAAGTTTCCCAGTGGGTATTGCCTCATTAGTTCACCTTTGTATGTAATATAGAATTCCCACACTAATGTAGGACTGAATTTACCAGGCATTGTAGTCATCCACTGAAATCCATATGGCTGAAACCTAGATGCGAACCAAGGAATCTCAAGCATACCTATTGTAGTTAGCCTTCTTTCAAAATATACCCCCTCCTTAGATTACCTATGGCTAGGTTTATTTCCAACCCCACATTATATGTTTTCTGCATTATGGGGTACCTTCACCGTTCAACGATAGGCACCGGGGCAGGCTCAATAGATAATTGAACTTGGTGTAGTGGTGGTGGTGGTTGGACATCAATAGGAGTAACATTCTCCTTATCCTCACTTCCATTCTCCAATTCTACCTCATAAGAGCTCGAGTCTTCTACACCTACATAATCATTATATTTTTTTCTTCATCATTATTATCATGCTCAGAAGATGATGGTGAGTGCAGTGGGAAAGTACTTGGATGTTTCATTCTGGACCCCTTTAGAGGTGTGTCCACTTATTTAACTTTTTTCTTTCCCGGAGGTCATTTCTTCTTTGGGTCCGCCTTTCCTTTCAGTGTTTATTCTATTAGATCACCGCTTGACTCATTGATTTTCTTATTTCTTAATTGATAATTAGACTTAGGAGTAGGTTTCTTCTTGGTGTTCTTTTTTGGGTTTTTCTTGGATGACAAATCACCTTTTAGAGCCATTTGAACCTGTTTGCATAAGAACAATTAGTGAATTCTATGAAAAAGAATGAAAATAAAAAACTTTGATGTCAGTGTACATGTATTGGACTCCTTACGACTAAGAGGTGTGAGTCGTCACCACTAGGTATGACTCGTATGATTGAGTCATAAATAGTAGATAGGTTAGTGTTTACTAGTTAGCTTACGAGTCCTCCTAGAGAGTCATAAGGTTATTTTACAACTCGTTACCCGTACTCATAACCTAACAAAAGATATGTTTTACTATGCATCATACCCTCAGTCATAACGACATTCATATACGAGTCGTAGGGATTGGTGACAACTCTCACGGTTAAGTCGTAATAATATCAGAACCCACACTCTTCTAACCCTCTATATTATCAGTGTTTATGAGTCTCATGACGACTCACTACTTGTCTTTATGAATTGTTTGAAGACTCGTATCCGCTGTAGCATGGGGTTTTAGCTTGAGTTAGTTCCAATATTCAATCCCAGTATTTATATAATTAATAACAAACTTTGTGTAACATCCCGTGCTATCCTCAATTTAACACCTCACTCCATAGCATGTTAAGGTGTTGATCATCTAGAAATTCCCTAAGTTTCAAAAAGACTTAGTCATATTTTAAGCTTGTAAACTTGTGTGATCTCTAAATTGATTTTTCTGACCTTGAGATATGAATTTTTAAGTTGATTCATGTTTGGGGGAGTAAGGGGGATGTCTCGTAAAGTTTTGGATTTTTTTAACATCATTAGGTATGTGTTTGGATGTTGGAAGCAGTGTCTCGATGCGAAGTTGATGCGCCGCGTTGATGACCGCATCGATGAAGCAGTGGACCAATATGATATCAATACGTCACATCGTCTAATGCATCGGTACCCAGTTCGCGATTTCTTTTTAAATTTTGGGTCAGGAGGGGGTATATTAGTCAATTCCCCTCACCTAAACTCTATCTTAACAAAAAATTTATTCATTTTGGGGGCTAATCACATCAGAAACCACTTACAATCTCTCCAATCAAAACTTTAGTCCCTTCTTCAAAGAACAAGAGTTCATCATTACAGTCAAGAATTCTAAGAACTTACTTGAGATTCGAGTTCCACTCTCCTTCCTAAGGAATTTAAGGTACGTGGGACTATCCTAAAAACTCATGGGCATTGGTTTTTGGATTTCAAATTTGTTTAGAGGATATATATATATATATATATATATATACGAAAGTGTTTCAAGATCATTGATAAACTTGTGTTTAACTTATTACATCATGATGAAATGTTTTCAACTCGAAATACTTTTGTGTGATCTTGTGATGTCAATATTGAGAAGTTAATGAGAGCATGAGACTTGTGATTTCCTCTTTACTACAAATTTCATTGGATTTATATATTGTGAATTGAATTTACAAACTGTTGAAAGCTTGGGTCTGTAGATGGATTATTATGAATGAATTGTACTGGTTATTTTTATGAAGTAATGAAAGAGTGTTTTTACTTGTTGTAGAATAATCATAATTCTTATTTAAAATGATTTTACAATAATTAAAAAGGGTGACCACTGTAGAATAAATATTGAGAATGGTTTGTTTTTTCAACTATTTTGAATTATGAACTTTTGTTTAAATGATAGATCTTTTGGATGGTTAATAAACCTTAATTGAAATGATATAAGAGCAGTAGATATGTTGTGACATGACTTGTAAGTCGGGGTATGATGATACCCTGTTGTTGATATGCCCAAACGATATTAAGAAAGAAAGAATATTTTGAAGAAGATATGGTTTAAAGAATCTAAAACTGGGCTTAAGAGAGTTAGATGGTTACCCGACGAAGAAGGCACGAGTCGAATAACTTATTGCCCAAAACCGTGATTTACCAAAATAGGTTTATAATACCTAAAAGGGAAATTGTATGTAGGCGATGACCCTAAGGCGTAGTAGAATAAGTGGAAACTCCAACCTTTGCGGTAAACTTAGGTTAGGGGCTTGGCCGCCGAGTTAAGGGCGGATCCCATATAGCCTGTGGGGTAACAGAATTGTAGGGTGTACCATCTAACTCAGAAGTAAAATAAAGAGTAAGATTATGAACTATTGAATGTGTTTCCAAAGTTTTAGTTTGCCCATATATTTCCAACTATTTTAAGATAACAAGAGGTTTATGAAAATGCTCTCAATTTTATTTTATATAAATATATCTCTTGTTTTGGATTATTTTGCATACCATTACAATTATATTGACCCTCTATATTTCAGGGTCTGAGGCTTAGTCTAGAGGTCCTGCTAAGCCATAGAGTTTTTCAAACAAAAGTGAACTTTGCAGTTGGTGAGCCTTCTCTATTTTGGAAGGACTATTTCATTTCAGATACGTGTTATTTATTTTGGTTTAGGTCCACTGGGGGCCTTGTCCCAGTATCAGATAGTTGGTTAAATTTTTGTATGTATTAGAGATTTTGCAGACAGAAATAGTCATTGTTTAGATATTGATGGATCATCTTTTGTATTGATATACTTAACTCAGAACATGACCATGATTCTACTTTGATTATTTTCCGCATCTTTTCTTTCTTATTATGAATGGTGTTCATGATGTACCAGATAGAAAAAAGCATCCGAGCCCATATGGTTCAGGATGCTCGTCACGGCTAGGGTCCTAACTCAAGTCATGAAAAAATTGGTATCAGAGCACCGTTCATGGTCCCAGGGTGTCTGCAAAATCGCATCGGGTAGAGTCCTATTTATGGGCGTGTAGTGCACCATATTTATAAACAGGAGGCTACTAAGCATTTAGGAATATCTCCCTTCTTTGTGATTTTGTTCGTGCTGTAGAGTCTGAAATGTCCCCTAATCAATGGTCTCTTGCATTTTAGAAAAACTATCATGCCTCCATGCTGCTCTGATGATCAGAATGACTAAACTATAGATGTCCATCCTACCCATGGGATGAGGACACGTAATAGGGCTCACACTCCTAAATTTTTTTCTGCTCTGGGAGTTCCTCCTGTTTAGACCAGTCCACCCAGGGCTCCCTGGTTTGGGACAAACCACACCCAACCTCGCCAGAGAGATATATCAAATGCTGAGTTCACACAGTCGATACATATGATTGCATAGTTGATGGCTTCACAGACTCAATGGTCGGAGGATATTGGGTCTGCGTCTGGTGCATCTGAGACTATACGGGTGGGTCATTTTATGAGGTTGAACCCGCCTAAGTTTACTGGTACAAAGGTGGAGAAAGATCCACAAGAGTTTGTAGATGAGATGGAGAAATTTTTTTGAGTGATGCATGTGGATGAAATAAAAGGGGTTGAACTAGTGGGTTATCAACTTACGGAGGTAGCAAAACAGTGGTATAATGAGTGGGAAGATTCAAGGGGTGAAAATGCTAAGCTTTCTATGTGGGGCGAGTTTATGGAAGCTTTCCTGGACCGATTCTTTCCCTAGGAGTTGAGGGAGTCCAAGTCTGAAGAGTTTATGAATTTGAAATAGGGGAAAATAAGCGTCAAGGAGTACACCCTGAAATTCAATAACTATCCGTTATGCTCTGGAATTGGCAGGAAATATGAGGGCCCGTATAATAAAGTTTACATCTGGTCTTTTGGATGACTTGGTGTTAGAGTGCAAAAGGGCAATGTTGAACAGAGATATGGACTTCTCCAGATTGGCAGTTCCCACACATCAGGTCGAGGAACAAAAAAAGAGGGTTGCTGAAGTAAGGGAGAAGGATAGACAAGCCAAGACAGCCAGACCAGCAAACCAAAACTATAGTCAGCACCAAGATGGTAATTAGGGTAACAAATGGATGAAGAAAAACTTTTAGAGGCATGCCCAATCATCAGACAGCGCCCCAGTGCCCGGACCTCTAGTTGATCGGCGGCCCCAGAATTTTCAGACTAGCCATGGACCAAGAATGCAAGGTACTCAGTCTCAGGAGAGTGTAGCTCATACTCCTTAGTCATATCCGCATTGTGAAAGATGTGGAAAAGATCATCTGAGGTTGTGTTAGTTTGGTAATCTTATTTGTTATTCCTATGGCCAGCTAGGCCATTTCAAGAGGGATTGCCCCATGGCAAAAGGAAATGTTGGAGGCGCTAAGTCTCAGACAAACTCCTCCATACATCCACCACCTCCTAAGGGCGCTGCTTCAACTACCAGAAATGGTCGCAACCGGTTGTATGCCCTGTGCAATTGCCAGGATGTAGAGGCTTCCCCAGATATAGTCACGGGTATGTTATAAATCTTTTCCCATAATGTGTATGTGTTGCCTAGCCCAGGGTCTACCCTATCTTATATGACCCCATATGTGGCAGTTAGTTTTGGGTTTGAGCCTGAAGTTATTTTAGAACCTTTCTTTGTATCTACTCCTGTTGGTGACTCTGTGGTAACTAGGAGGGTGTATAAAAATTGTGTAGTGTCTATTTGTGATCATGATACTGTGGCAGACCTTATAGAGCTTGACATGATTGATTTTGATGCCATCATGGGGATGGATTGGCTCCTCTCGTGCTACGCCATCCTAGACTGTAGAACCCAAAAGGTTACTTTCTCTTTTTTGAATGAACGTGTGATAGAATGAGAGGGGTATTCTCTAGCACCAAAGGGGAAATTCATCTCTTATCTCAAAGCTTGCAAACTTATATCTAAGTGCTGTATGTATCATCTGTTTAGAGTAAAAGATTCAAATACTAAAGTCCTTCTCTCCAGTCTATCCCTAGAGTAAATGAATTTCCAAAAGTCTTTCCCGATGACCTCCCAGGAATACCACCTAATAGGGAGATAGATTTTGACATTGACTTATTGCCGGGCACTTATCCTATTTCTATTCCCCCATATAGAATGGCTCCAGCGGAGTTGAAAGAGTTGAAAGAGTAGTTAAAAGGTTTGCTTGACAAAGCTTTATCCGTCCTAGTGTTTCTCCCTGGGGTGCACTTTTACTCTTTGTGCATAATAAAAACGGTTCCCTCCACATGTGTATAGACTACCGTCAGCTGAACAAGATCACTATTAAGGACAAATACCCCCTTCGTAGAATTGATGATCTCTTTGACCAACTCCAGGGTTCTAGGTATTTTTTAAAGATACACCTTCGTTTGAGGTATCATTAGTTGAAGGTTAGGGAGGCTAATGTTCCCAAAATAGCTTTTCGAACCCGATATGGCCATTATGAATTCTTAGTCATGTCCTTCAGATCGACTAACGCCCCTGCAACTTTCATGCATCTAATGAATAGAGTGTTCCATCAGTTTCTAGATCTGTTTCTCATAGTTTTCATTGACGATATTTTGATTTATTCTAAGAGTGAGGAGGATCATACCAATCACCTCTGAATTTTTCTTCAGACCCTCAAAGATCATATATTGTTTGCAAAAATTTTCTATTGTGAATTCTGGCTTAATGCTATTACTTTCTTGGGGCATATTGTGTCTAGTGAGGGAATTAAAGTTGATCCCTAAAAGATTAAGTTAGTGAGAAAATGGCCCAAACCCACGACTCCAACCGACATTCGGAGCTTCTTGGGTTTGGCGGGGGTATTACAGAAGGTTCGTAGAGAGTTTTTCTTCCACCGCTTCTCCACTTATCAGGTTGACATAGAAAATGGTGAACTTTGTGTAGTCTGACTCCTGTGAGAATAATTTGAGAAGTTGAAAGACTACAACGCCTGTTTTGGATCTTTCTGAAGGCAAAGAGGGTTTTGTTGTGTACTGTGATGTGTCCCGGGTGGGACTTGGGTATGTACTTATACAACATGGAAAGGTGGTAGCTTATGCATCTAGCCAATTGAAGGTGCACGAGCAGAATTACCCTACTCATGACTTGGATTTAGCGGCTGTGGTGTTTGCACTTAAAATATGGTGACACTATCTTTATAGGGTCCATGTTGATATATTTACTGACCACAAAAGTTTGTAGTATGTTTTCTTGCAGAAAGAACTGAATCTTAGGCAGATGCATTGGTTGGAACTATTAAAGGATTATGACATGAGCTTGCACTATCATCCGGGCAAGGCGAATGTGGTGGCCGACACCCTCAACAGATTATTTATGGGCAGCCTTTCTCATGTTGATAAAGAACAGAGAGAGATGGTGAAAGATATTCATCGACTTGGAAATCTAGGGGTACGTCTTCTGGATTCTGAAGTTGGAGGAGTAGTTGTGTATGAAATAGCTAAATCTTCCCTATGTGTGGAAGTTAAGGAGAAATAGGCCGAGGATCCTATCTTGATGCAGATTAAGAAAGATGTGGGTCAACGACAGGTGATATTTGAAATTGGTGTTGATGGTATTTTGAGGTACCAAGGCAGGCTATGTGTACCGAATATGGATGGTTTGCGAGAAAGGATCCTCGATAAGGCACACACTTCGAGGTATGTTGTTCACCCAGGATCTACTAAAATGTACCATGATCTTAAAGCTATATATTGGTGGAATAATATAAAACTTGATGTTGATGATTTTGTTTTAAAGTGTTTGAATTTCCAACAAGTTAAAGTGGAACATTTGAGACCAGGTGGTACTTCCCAAGAGATAGCCTTGCCTATGTGGACATGGGAGATCATCAATATGGACTTCATCATGGGATTTCGAAAGTCCTAAAACTAATATGATTCCATTTGGGTAATTGTGGACCGGATGACCAAGTCAAATCTCTTTCTGCTTGTGAGGACTAACTACTTAGGAGATTATTATGCCAAGTTGTACATAGAGGAAATAGTTCATTTGCATCGGGAACATGTGTCCATTATATTCGATCAAGGTACGCAATTCTCTTCACAATTTTGGCGATCTTTTCAGAGGGGTTTAGGTACCTAAGTGAACCTGAGTACGACATTCCACCATTAGATCGATGGGCTAGCTGAACGTACCATTCATACCTTCGAAGATATATTGAGGGCCTGTATAATTGATTTCAAGGGTAGTTGGGTAGATTATTTTCCATTGATATAGTTCGCCTACAATAATAGTTACCATGCCAGCATTAAGATGGCTCCTTTCAAAGAACTTTATGGGAGAAGGTGTAGATCACCGATTGGATGGTATGAAGTGGGTAAAATGTGGTTGTTTTGGCCTGATCTCATTTATCAGGTAATGGAGAAGGTGTAAATCATTAGAGAATGACTTAAGACAGCTCAGAGTTGCCAGAAATCCTATGCCGATGTTAGGAGAAGAGAGCTAAAATTTGAGGTTAGTGATTGGGTGTTTCTAAAAGTCTTTCCTATGAAGGGAGTCATGCGATTCGGGAAGAAAGGAAAGCTGAGTCCTCGCTATATAAAACCATATCATATTGTGAGAAGGATAGGTGGGGTTGCTTATGAGTTAGAATTGCCTGCAACTCTGACTTCCGTTCATCCAATTTTACATGTGTCCCTGTTGAAAAAGTGCATTGGAGATCATTCCCTAGTATTGACTGCAGAGGATATCAAGGTGACATACTCCTTATCATATGAAGAAGAACCTATTTAGATCTTGGACCGCCAAGTTCAGAATGTAAGGAATAAGGAAATAGCTTCGGTAAAGGTACTTTGGAGGAATCAAAAAGCCGAGGAAGCTACTTGGGAACCAGAAGATGATATGCAGATCAGATACCCAACTCTCTTTGAGACTATAAATGATGACCTAAATGCTACGAGTTATATCCTAAGTCTCTTTTATCCTACTCTCTTTATCTTTTCCCTAGTATGCTTGAAATCATACTTGTTTGTTTTCCGAGCCATCATTCGGGGACGAATGATCCTAAGGGGGGGATAATGTTACACCCCGTGATATCCTCAATTTAATACCTTACTCTGTAGCATGTTTAAGGGATTGATCATTTAAAAATTTCCTAAGTGTCAAAAGGACTTAGTCATATTTTAAGCTTCTAAACTTGTGTGATATCTAAATTGATTTTTTCGACCTTGAGATATGGATTTTTAAGTTGATTCATGTTCGAAGGAGTAAGGAGGATGTCTTGGTAAAGTTTTGGATTTTTCAAACAACGTTAGGGATGTTTTTGGATGTTCA
This sequence comes from Capsicum annuum, assembly GCF_002878395.1. Classification (NCBI taxonomy): domain Eukaryota; kingdom Viridiplantae; phylum Streptophyta; class Magnoliopsida; order Solanales; family Solanaceae; genus Capsicum; species Capsicum annuum. The sequence goes on from NC_061114.1 coordinate 50,243,715, forward strand.
AAGTAGTGGCTCGATGCAAAGTTGACGCATCGCAACGATGACCGCATCTATGAAGTAGTGGACCGACGCGATATTGATGCATCACATCGTCTAGTGCGTCGGTGCCCAGTTCATGATTTCTTTTTAAATTACGGGTCAGGAGGGGGTATATTAGTTAATTCCCCTTACCTAAACTCTGTCTTAACATAAAATTTATTCGTTTTTGGGGCTAATCACATCAGAAACCACTTACAATCTCTCAAATCAAAACCCTAGTCCCTTCCTCTAAGAACAATAGTTCATCATTATATTTAGGAATTCTAAGAACTTACTAGAGATTCGGATTCCACTCTCCCTCCTAAGGAATTTAAGGTACGTGGGACTATCATAAAAGCTCATAGGCATTAGTCTTCGGATTTCAAATTTTTTTAAAGGATATACACACACACACATACACACACACACACACACACACATATATATATATATATATACGAAAGTGTTTCAAGATCATTGATAAACTTATGTTTAACTTATTACATCATGATGAAGTGTTTTCAACTCGAGATACTTTTGTGTGATGTTGTGATGTCAATATTGAGATGTTAATGAGAGCATGAGACTTGTGATTTCCTCTTTACTATAAATTTCATTGGATTTACATATTTTGAATTGAATTTACAAACTGTTGAAAGATTGGGTTTGTAGATGGATTATTACGAATGAATTGTAATTTTTGATTTCATAAAGTAATGAAAGAGTGTTTTTACTTATTGTATAATGATCATAATTATTATTTAGAATGATTTTAAAGTAATAAAAAAGGGTGACCACCGTAGAATAAGTATTGAGAATGGTTTGGTTTAACTATTTTAAAATCTAAACTTTTGTTCATATGGTAGATATTTTGGATGGTCAATAAACCTTTTTTGAAATGAGATAAAGGCAGTAGATATATTGTGACATGACTTGCAAGTTGGGGTATAACGATACCCTATTGTTGATATGCCCGAATGATATTAAGAAAGAAAGAATGTTTTGAAGAAGATATGGTTTAAAGAATCTAAAACTGGGCTTAAGAGAGTTAGATGGTTACCCGAAGAAGGCACGAGTTGAATAACTCATTGCCCAAAACTGTGATTTGCTGACACAGGTTTATAATACCCGAAAGGGAAATTGTATGCTAGAGACGACCCTGGGGCTTAGTAGAATAAGCAGAAACTCCAACCCTTGTGGAAAACTTGGGTTGGGGGCTTGGTCGCCGAGTTAAGGGCGTATCCTATATAGCCCGTGGGGTAACAGAATTATAGGGTGTACCATCTGACTTAGAAGTAAGATAAAGAGTAAGGTCATGAACTGCTGAATATGTTTCCAAAGTTTCAGTTTGCCCATGTGTTTCCAACTGTTTTAAGATTACAAGAGTTTTATGCAAACACTCTTAATTTTATTTTATATAAATGTATATTTTGTTTTGGATTGTTTTGCGTACCAGTACAATTGTATTGACCCCCTATATTTTAGGGTGGCACAGTCTAGAGGTCCTACTAAGCTATAAAGTTTTATAGATAGAAGTGAAGTGTGCAGTTGGTGAGCCTTCTCTATTCTAGAAGGCCTATTTCTTTTCAGATACTTGTTGTTTATTTTGGTTTAGGTCCACTGGGGGCCATGTCCCAGTATCAGACAGTTGGTTAAATTTTTGTATGTATTAGACATTTTGCAGAAAGAAATAGATATTGTTCAGATGTTGATGGATCATCTTTTGTATTGATATACTTAACTTAGAACATGACCATGATTCAATTTTGATTATGTTCCACATCTTTTATTTCTTACTATGAATGGTGTTCATGATGTACCAGATAGAAAGGAGCGTCCGAGCCCATATGGTTTGGGATGCTCATCACAGCTAGGGTCCCGACTCGGGTCGTGACACTTCGATACCCTGCATTTTCATCCATAAACATATTCCTAAAGTATAAAGTCTATTTTCAGTCCCATTACCATATTACGTAGCATAATTTTGAAGAAATAGGGTTTGATTACCCATGTATACACATATTCGAATCAAAAAATCCCAAACCTCATACTATTTTTTAGATTTAACTTAATACATAAAGCTTTTAAGCATAACAACTTACTTGATTTCTTGAGGTTCAGATTTTTTGAGTTTAAATAATTTTTTTAGGTCCTATTCTTGATGAACTTTTCAAATTTTGGGTGGAGTCAACTTAGTTGATTGATGTTTTGTAGTGATTATGGAGTTCTTTAGAGATTTACAAGATAACAATGATTGAGGGAGTCTATGATTTGAAAGGTCAGGTGCCCATTTTGGGTGCCCCATTTTATTTAAAAGCTGTTTTGGGACGGGTTGACTCGTGAAGTATGAACTATCAATCTTGGTTACTAGTCATGCTTACGACTTGTAACCACTAGTTACGGTTCACATACTCCCTCCATAAGAACTTGGAATCTTACTTGGGTTTGGAGTCTTTACGATTCAAGGTCACGAGTTGTAACCTCTGGTTATGACTCATTCTGAGAGTTGTAATGACTCCTGAAATATATTACCTGGAAGTGATCTGAGTTCCAGGTCCTTACGACTCCTGCTCATGAGTCGTAATGTTTGGTTACAACTCGTAAAGAGTCCGTATGACCTAACTCCTGCAATCTTCAGTCCTGCACACTGAACAAACATATTATACTATAATTTATTATGTACAAAACATGGCTTGCCACACACTTGATTTAATGTCGCAACATGACGTAGGTAAGTTGGATACTCATACTTCACGAACCAGCCCCATGGGTTGCCTCCCATGCAACATCTGATTTAACGTCGTCACACGACTCAGTTGCCTTGGTAACTCAGACTCACCAAGGCTTAATTTTAAATCTTCTTAACTTCTTGAGTGTTACCCATATAGTGCTTTACCCTTTGGCTGTCCACTTTAAACAGGGCTTCACCGTCACTCTTCAATTCTAAAGCACCATAAGGAAACACTCTCACCACAATAAATGACCCATCCCATCTAGACTTTAACTTAGCTAGAAACAAGTGGAGTCTTGAATTAAAAAGCAATACTTGGTTACTTTGCTCAAATATTCTTTTCTCGATTTTGCGGTCATGATGAAACTTCATTTTCTCTTTGTAAAGTGTAGAACTCTCATAAGCCTAGAATCAAAACTCATCCAACTCTTTTATCTTACTCATTCTTGCTTTTGCTGTATCCTGTCACTCAAAATTCAACTTTTTTAATGCCTATAGTGCTTTGTGCTCAAGTTCAACAGGCGTATGACATGCCTTGCCATATACCAACTGATATGGAGAAGCATCTGTGAGAGTATTAAAAGTTGTACCGTAAGCCCATAATGCATCATCTAGATTTCTCGACTAATCAGGCCTATTGGCATTTACATCTTTGCCAAAATAAACTTGATTTATCTGTTAGACACCTCAATATGTCCACTAGTTTGCAGATGGTATCCATATTTCTCAAGAAGAATCTTAAAAAGACGATTACAAAAATGCGACCCACCATCACTAATGATCACATGTGGTGTGCCAAATTAAGAAAAGATATACTTCTTAGGAAGGCGGTGACACTTCTTCCTTTATTATTGGGGAGCGCAATTGGTTATACCCATTTGGACACATAATCCACCGTTACAAGAATATAAGTCATTCCAATGGAGCTTACAAATAGACCCATGAAATTAATCCCCCAAACATCAAACATTTCTAACTCTATAATGGGTGTCACAGGGAGTTCATGGCATCTAGAGATATTACCTTGACGTTGACATTGGTCGTAGGCGGTAGCGAAGTCATGAGTGTCCTTCAATACCGTAGGCCAGTAGACCCATATTTCAAGGTCTTTTGGGTTGTGCGGGTTCCTCCATGATGACCCCCAACTGGTAAAGAATGACAAGCCTTAAGGATGCTTATCATCTCCACTTTAGGGATGCGTCTACTAATAACCACATCCACATAAATTCTAAATAAGTAAGGATCATCCCATAAAAAACTTTCTTAGCTCATGCATAAACCTTTTCCAATGTTGGAAAGTTGGATCTTCCGGGATAAGATCACTTGTAAGATAATTTGCATAGTTACCAAACCATGGAATTAGATCTTAAGAAGCAGCCAAAACTTGCTCGTCTAAAAAACTATCATCAATCTCGAGACCATCTTATACTTTTTGTATAGATTCTTCCTCAAGTTTGACAAGTGATCTGCAACTTGCTTCTTAGTGCCTTTTTTGTCCTTGATCTCAAAATCAAATTCTTGCAGCAAGAGAACCCATCTAATTAATCTGGGATTTACATCCCTTTTCAACATCAAGTACCTCAATACTGCATGTTTAGTGTGCACTATCACCTTCTCCCAATCAGATATGACTAAAACTTTTTAAAGGAAAAAACCACCGCTAACAACTCTTGTTCAATGATGGTGTATTTATTTTGAATAGGGATTAATGCCTTGCTGGCATAACAGTTGGGATGAAGAATATTTTCATTTCGTTATCCTAAGACAGCTCCTAAGGCCAATCCAGTTGCATCACATATAATCTCAAAAAGCAAGGACTAATTAGCGGACACAATTATAGGATCCGTTACCAACTTCTCCTTTAGGCACTCAAAATCCTTCAAGCATGCATCATCAAATCAAATTTCATCTCTTTCTTAAGAAGCTTTCAATGAGGGTTGGCAATTTATGAGAAAACCTTGATGAATCGCCTGTAAAACCCTGCATGACCTAAAAAACTCTGAATCCCCTTCACAAATATTGGTGGAGGTAATTTCTCTATCACTTTAATTTTAGATCCGTCTACCTCTATACCCCCTTTAAAAATCTTGTGCCTAAGCACAATCCCATATTTAACCATGAATGACACTTGTCCCAGTTACTCACCAAGTTGTATTCCTCACACCTATGAAGAGAATTTTCCAGATAAACCAAGTAGTCATCAAAAGAATCACCAACTACAAAAAAATAATCCATGAATACTTTAATAGTGTCTTCTATCATACCAGATAAGATTGATATCATACATATTTAAAATATGGATGGAGCGTTACACAACCCAAATGACATATGGATGAATACGAAGGTCCCATAAAGACAAGTGAAGGTCGTCTTCTCTTGGTCTTCGGGTGCAATAGTGATTTGGTTTTTACCCGAATAATCATCCAAAAAATAATACCACCCTCTGTCCATAAATATGTCAAAAATCTGGTCCATAAAAGGCATGGGGAAGTGGTCCTTCTATGTATTTAGTTTCATATAATCCATGCACGCTCTCCATCCCGCGACTAACATCATTGGCACTAGGTCATTCTTCTCATTGGGCATAATAGTAATACCGCCCTTCTTTATAACACATTGCACCAGACTGACCCACTTGCTATCAGTAATGGGATACACTACACCAACATCTAGCTAGTTGATTATTTCCTTTTTCACCACCTTTTTATAGGAGGATTTAGATGACACTGATATTCTATACTTGGAACACAGTCTAGTTTAAGTTGGATTTTGTGAGTGTAAAGACCCAATGGAATTCCCACATTATCTGTAATGGACCACCTAATGGCCCTCTTGAATCTCTGTAGCACTAATAATAAGGCTTCAACTTATGTCTGCATCAAGTCATCTATAATTATTATCGGCAAAGTGTTGTTGGCCCCCAAAAATGCATATCGCAAATGAGAAGAGAGGGCCTTCAACTCTAAGACTGGTGGATCCTTAATAGACCAACGACCAGGTGGAGTGGTTCAATTTTTTATATCCAGATCAAGCTTCATTGGTGCAAAACTATAAGAACCATTCCCTTAAAGTGCATAATCCATCTCATTGTAGTCATCAATACTATCCCTGTCGAAGTTCATGATCATTGTTGATAAAGCTTCAACACCCAACCTTCAATAGGAAAAGTCATTATACCTACATCTACATCATCAATGGTGTCTATCACAGACATAACTCTCATATGTCTTTAAAATGTGGCTGGGGCATTGCAGAGCCCAATGGCATGCGCTTGAATGCAAGGGTCCCATAAGGACATGTAAAAGTAGTGTTATCTTGGTCCTCAGGTGCAATAGTGATCTAATTGTAGACTGAGTACCCATCAATAAAATAGTACCATCCTTTGCCTGCTAACCTGTCTAATATCTAATCTATGAAAGGCATAGGAAAATGGTCTTTCTGAGTCCATGCATTCAATTTTCTGTAATCCATGCACATTCTCTATCCAGTGACTGACCTCATAGGCACTAGCTTATTCTTTTTGTTAGGAACCATAGTAATTCCACCTTTCTTTAGGATGCATTGTATAGGAATAGCCCACTTGCTATCAGTAATGGGATACACCACACCATCATCTAACTACTTGATTATTTTTCTGTTCACCACCTCCTTCATAGGAGGATTGATTTGACGCTCATGTTCAATAGATGGAACACAATCTAGTTCAAGTTGTATTTTGTGACTACACAACCCAGGCAGAATGCCCATAATATCTGCAATAGACCATCCAATAGCCCTCTTGAATCTCTGCAATACTGACAATAATGCTTCTACTTCTGACTGTCTCAGATCAGCTAAAGTAATAACCAACAAACTATTGTTAGCCCTTAAAAATACATATCGCCAGTGAGATAGGAGGGCCTTCAACTCTAACATCAGTGGTTCCTCAATGGATGGGCGAGTAGGTGGAGTAGTTTTATTCTTCAAGTCTAAATCAAGCTTCTTTGGTGCAAAATTATAATCATTTCCGTGCAATGTACCTACTAACTCCTCATACTCCTCAATACCATCAAAGTGAAAGTTCATAATCACAACTGCCAGAGCTTCGGCACCTATCTCTCTTCAATGCGAACAACCACATTAGAACCATCATCCCACAGAGTAACTGCCTCAATATCATGGAATAAATCTATCTCCTAATCATCTACATAAATCACAAATACCATTCTTAATTTGTCAGGCTGCTTCATAGATTTGCATACTTTGAATGTCACCTGTTCATCATTGAATCACAGCATCAGATATCCTTTCTCCAGATCAATCAACATCCTACCTTTAGCCAAAAATGGTCTTCCCAAAATAATGGGAACCTAAAAGTCCACTTCACAATCTAATATAACAAAATCAGTAGGAAATATAAAAGAAGACACTTTTACCAAAACATCATAAAGGATCCAACAGGCTTCTACACTGTTCTATCAGCCATCACTAGTCTTATGGAAGTTTGTTTGGGAGCTCCCAACCCTAACTGTTTGAATACAACAAAGGGCATGAGGTTTATGCTAGCCCCTAAGTAACATAATGCTCGAGTGAAGTTGAAAGACCCAATAGTGCAAGGTATTGTGAAAGCACCAGGGTCCTCCTTCTTCTCTACCAAAGATCTAGTAACTACAACACTAAAATGATGAATATTGTCGACTAGCTCATAATTGAGTGACCCTTTCTTGGTGATCAAATCCTTCATGAATTTTGCATATCTTGGCATCTACTCTAATTTCTCTACAAGCGGTATGTTGATAGTTAACACTTTTAGTATAGATAAAATTTTTTGATACTTACCTTCTTCTTATTTCTTTCTCAATCTTTATGGATATAGAGGAAGGGGTATTGGAATGGGCTTCAGTACAGACTCTGCAGCCTTCTCTTCTCTTCGATTCTACTTACTGCTACTCCCAATGTTAACAGTCTCATCCTTACTCTTCTGCTCATCATCTGTGGGTACAGGTTGGTCTGAAGTAACCTTACCACTCTGAGTGGTGATGGCATGGCATTGACTATCATTTCTGGGTTTTACCATTTTATTGCTCAAAAGAGTGTCAGGTTGTCTCTGATTCACTGTGGCTGATATCTGACCAAATTGCTGCTCCAATTGTTTGATTGCTGTAGGATGTGACTCCACTTTCTAGTTCAATCCTGAAAGATCAACTTTGATAACCTTTAGGTAGTTCTCTTGACTTTCCTACCCTTTTACCAGCTTATACAAAAGGGCCTCAATTCTGGACTCTGTATCTCGACTACCTGGTGGAATATATTTGTTAGTCTTCTCCTTATAGTCATCTTTACACTACTAACCACCATCTCTGTCTCTATTTTTATCTCTGTATCTGTAAGTATAATAGTTCTAACCTTAACTCCTTTACCCTTGGACTCAGAAATCCGCTAATCTATGATCAAAATACTTTGCCTCTTCTTTAGATTCGATCTCGAATGGTTTGGAAGTTGAACCCTATGCCACAACTACATTAACCTTCTCAGTACTCATTGACCTAAATTGTTCCACAAGCAACCCAATATCTTTACAAATTTGTGCAACATCTTGTGACCATGTCATTCACTCCTCCATACGTATTTGTTGCTCCAATAGCATATGTACCACCACCATATTTTGAAACTCGAGTATGCCATCCTCTGTTAGTAACGGCTATATAATCTAGGATTTCCCGTCCAGTTTCCTAGAGAAGATGGATAAATGCTCCTCCTAAAATAGTATCTATCATAGCTCTTGAACTATCATTCAATGACCGATATAAGATCTCAAACAAAATTAGATCCTTTGATCTTGTGATTGGTACCATGCTCAGCTTCTTCTTGAATCAAAACTATGCCTCATAAATAGAATGGCACAACCCAAAACTCGGTCCATGTCGTATGGAAACACCAAGCTTACATGAACCGTAGGATTCGAAGGCACTCCAACTCTCAAGTTAAGATTTGTAGAAGTAATATCATAATTCCACATTAGATTCATAATATCTAACTCAACCCAAGTTCACAGTTGTTCACAATACCTCTATAAAAAACAAAGTCAATAATTATATATGTCGGGACAATCCCCCTACGATAGCCAAACCAAGTCTAAATAAGACTAAGTCTAAACATAAGAGACCAAGAGATAAAGATTGTCTAGATTAAGGAAGCTTACCACTTCAAGTCAAAGCACGAACCACTTTAATCTCCTAATCACTGCACAGGAGGAGAAGAAGAAGCTTCAACCCCTATGTCGTGTGAGGACATAGCATCCAGAGATGGTTAGCGATTGGAATGCTAATATGTAACTCTAGGATAAGAGATAAAATATCATCATAAATTAACATCAAGTCAATATATTACATTTTATCTCATTCACACACTTATCCATACATGTGGACATATCACATGCTAATTAAGATATCAAGGCTCATTATCATTCTCAAGCATTTATTCATTAGACATGAAGTGGGGGACTCCGACCCTCCATACTTATAGGTTTAACAATTCACATTATGCATAGGAATTTAACCATATTCACATGCACTTAGACATGGGACTTCAACCATTCTTACTCATTCATTAGCCAAGGACTTTAACCGCATACGCAATCGTTCAAACAATACGATCTAGACATACACACATCCAATTGGACATAGGACTTCAACCACATGTCCACACATTTAATTGGGCATGGGACTTTGACCTTATGCTTACAGATTTGGCAAGGGACTCTAAACTCATGCTATGCTTGGACTTTAACCACAAGTTGTTCCATTCGGTAAGGTTCTCTAACCTCAAGAGATCTCTTTAAGCAAGGGACTTTAACCTTGAGAAATATCATTAGGCAAGGGACTTCAACCTCAAGCCATTCATAAGGCAAGGGACTTCAACCTCAAGCCACCACATAAGGCAATGGACTTTAACCTCAACCCATCACAACTATCATTAGTTGGTATTTTGAACTTTAACCCTTTTTCCATGAATCAACATACATTCAATACAATATTTAAGGACATTAACCATTTTAGCTAATTCAACACTATACATGACCACATGGTCATTTTGAGAGCCTTCATCTCTCCACTATTTCAATAGGCTAATGCCTTCACTTAATTCAACATAAAATTCAATTTATGGTCATTAATACCCTTACAACAAATCATATTTCAGTAATAATCTTCTACCATATTCTCACCTCTCTTGGGTTCAACACACAATTTAAGTTTATTTTTATATCTAGGGACTTTACCCTCTCATTAGCCATCAACCAACAAGGTTATCAATTTCACCACACATAGTTCATAATTCCTTTAACATGTCATTTATTAAGCATTCATGCTCATTGGGCCATTTCCCTAGTTTAATTCTTCACCAACATATGACTAGACAATTCTCTTAGATATTTTCACAAACACCTTAGGTGCACACCTTTAATAAGGCTACAGGGTAGATATTATCAAGATTAGGGTTACTCAATACCCTCATGTTAAACCACATACAACAAGCACCCACACATGAAAATCATCATTAATATCACATATAAACATATGTCTAAGAAAGATTTAACATTATACATCATTAGGCAATAAAACCCTTTTCATTTGATTTCAAAACCACCATGTACACTTACTAACCCAAGTGTGAAATACATGGGTTTAGAGATATTTAAAGAGGGGAAGATATACATGCCTTAAACAAGATAACACACCAAAAATATTGGCTCCTTCTTGCCACTAGATGAGCTCCCTCCAAACCCTATCCTCCAATCTTGCTTCAAGAAAATTTTAGAGTGTTTTTAAGTATTTGAGTCTTGTAAATAAGGGATTAGAAGGCTACAATGCCTTATATTGTGAAGAGACTTAGGGATTTAGGCAAGAGAAATAACCACAAAGCCCTTAGTTAAAATCTAAAAGGTGAACTAGCCTAGGGGTACGACTCCCCCATATGGTTCCCGTAGTAATCATACCCTAGGGTATGAGTGGTACCCTAAATCGTACCCTAGGTTTTTCCTAGGTCAGCCATACTATTTTGGATATGAATGGGCACCATTGATTCATAAACAAAGGGTATAACTACCCACTAGTCGTATAAACAAATCATATACCAAATAATCCACTCCAACTGGAGACTACCCCCTATATAATTGAGTTGCATATGACTCGTATGCATGTTGTACGATCAAGGGAAGGTCATGTTATATAGAAAACAATATGCTACCCTAACATTCTATCCAAGGTACAAAAGAGGGAGGGGAGAGTGGATATGATCGATATCCATAGGTACGACTCAATATCCAAGTCATACCCAACTCAGAGACACCAAAAGTCATTTTTTTCTTAAGTCTCAAGACCTAGGTGTTTCATAGACTCTGTAGGTAGCTGTCTAAAATTGTAAATTTCATCCTTCAATTGTAACATCCGTGCAGGAGGGAAGAATTTGCTCAAAAACTATGTTTTCAACTCATGCCAAGTAGTGATAGATCCTCTTGGAAGTTCCCCTAACCATAGTGATGCTTCACCTGTCAAAGAGAGTGGAAAAAACCTCAATCTTAGTGCTTCCTGATTAACCCCTGGAATATTATAATTTGTGCAGATCCCGAGAAAATTTATAAGGTGCATGTTTGCGTTATCCTTAACCGCACCTAAAAATACACCCTCTAGCTTCAAAAATTAGATCATATCACTAGTGATATCAATCTTCACATTAGGGGATAATGTAGGAGGAACAATGGCCACAGACTCTGTAGGCTCAACATAACCTAGATCTTCATCATCTTCCTCATATGGGTCTAAGTGTTGATACGACAAAATCAATGGAGCCCTACCTTTCTGAACTAGATTATCAGCAACCTATCTCGGTCTTGCTAGTCCACGTTATTGAGCTACTACCACCTCTGTAACAAGTTTAGCTTCTTATGCTTCTCTATGTTATTGCTTTAACAATTGTTGTGTTTGTACGTCTGCAATATTTTGTGGATATAATAGAGCACGCGGAAGTTCCACATTCAAATCCACTGGTGGGGGATCTTGAACCTCTTCATGAATTTGTCCTGACATCCTTCTCGAAGTTTAATGGATTCTCTCTGGTTCTGGATTAAATAGGAGTAAGCGATTGTCTCTAATCCTAGTACTTGTCATACGCTGGTTTACGCAAAAGAAAAAATAAAAATTAAAAACCCATGAACTTCAACAATTCAATTCACTACTCAAACCGTCTTCCTCAACAATAGTGAAAAAATTTGATGTCACCCAAACCTACACCTTAACTAGAAGTATAATACAGTCGATTACAAATATAATAACCCAACTAGGTTGGGGTCGATCCCACAGAAAAAATATGAACAATTACTTGACTTTATGTAATCCACGAGCAATACAAGAATGTAAATGGGGGGATTTTGTTATCAATCGCAAATAGTAACCAAATCTTGAGTGCTTTTGAGTTGTAATAAATATGATATGAACATTAGGTTTGTGTTTCCCCTAGCTTCTCAACTCTATAAATTTCTCATGATAAACCCAACTATTCTGTTGCTCTGCATGCAAAGTCTAAAAGATAAGTCTTATCAACTGCCGGGTAAGCTCGAAGATAAATTTCACCCTTTATCGGGCAAGTCTCAGGGTGTTTCCTCATTTCTCTTTGCTAAGGCCTTAGTTCACTCGTCAGGGTATGATAATTTGATTTTATGAGACACAAGGACAAAAAAGTGGAGGTAGAAATTCCAAATCACTGTCTTAACTTATTTTCCCATTCACAAACTCCTTTGTGAGGATGAATGCAAATATAGGCTATCTCAAGGTACAACTGATAATTGAGATTAATTATTGCGAAGAAGATTAAGATGCATGCAAAAACCTTAGAACAATTGAGTCTCACACTTTCTCTATGTAGCTAATCTACCAGGGTTGAAACAGCCCTAGCTAAGACAATTAGCCACTCATGTTTGTGCAAGAAATCGTGATTATCAATGAAGAACACATAAAATCAATTGCACAAGAATAAGATGAATAAACTCCAAAGTATTTAATTGAATAAACCTTAAAATCTCAAGAGCAACTATAAAAGAATGTAATAGTATGTAAAAGTACATAAGAATATGTAATTGAACGTAACCTAAAAAAAGATAAACCATAGGGTATTTATAGTATCTCAATAATAACCAAAAATCCTAATAAATATAGGAAAGGTTAAGTTATATCGATAGCCGGTATGACTCGATCTTCATTTGTATCAGCTTAATACGAGTCATACCCTACTCTCTTGTATTGATTCCACTGTCTAATTTTCCTATGGCTTCAACTTTATCATCAGTATACAACTTCTTCATACGAGTTGCAACCGAGTGTACGACTCGTGTCCTTCACTCATATCTACCTAGGACTTCAGTATTTCTAAGTCTTGAACACTGGTTTGTATACGACATTTCTATACAAGTCGTACTCAAATGTTCGACTCGTATACTTTTGACACTTTAACTCCTAGATGGCAGCTTAGATTCTGTTATTTTTACAACTGACTTGCGTGACTTATATCGTAGATTACGAATGGTATACTTGAGCTGTATCTTCCTCACACTTAGATCCTCAAGTTGGATTTTGGTTTTGTTACTTATATTATTCTATTCAGCATACTAGTTATATCTAATGGTTACGACTAAGGAGTTGACTCGTATACTGGTCAGAGTTAGTCTTTTTCAGGTCCTTTTTTTCATTCAAATGCTATTGTAAACCTATTTTACCTGCAATTCACACTAGAGTGAATCATATCCAACAAAATATCTTAAGTTCATGCATAAGTTTATGGTTTTAAGCATCAAAAGTGTTGTGTTTCCATGCCATGTTAGGGTTATCTAACCCAACTGCTTAAACACAACCAGCAGCATGAGTTTAATGATTACTCCCAGATCACATAAAGCTCGAGTGGAGTTTAAAGACCTAATAGTGCATGGAATGGTGAAGGCTCCGGGGTCGTTCTTCTTTTTTACTAATAGTCTAGAGGCAACAACGCTACAATGATGAACATTGTCCGCAGGCTTATAGCTCACAGTCCACTTTCTAGTGACTAAATCCTTCAAGAATTTTTCATAGCTTGGAATTTTCTCCAACGCCTCAACTAATGTAGTGTTTACAGACAAGTCTTTCACCATAGATAGAAACTTCTGATATTTCTCTCTTTCTGTTTTTTGTTAAATCTTTAATGATAAGGTGGCCTAGGTCTTGGAATAGTTTTAAGAATAGGCTATTTATCCTTACCCTTACCTTTGTCATTCAATCTATTATCCTCAACATCGAGTGGATTCTCTGCTTCTACATTAGGTGTTTCCTCAATAACAACAAGATCAACATCATTCTTTGGCTCATTCGAAGTTGACACGGGTGGATCCCTAGTGGTTTTCCACTCTGAGTAGTAATTGCATGGAAATTACTATCATTATTTGGGTTCCACACTATATTACTAGGAATAGTGCTATGCTTCCTTTGATTTAACGTGGTCAACATCTAGCTGAACTACTGCTTCAGCTATTTGATCGCAGTAGCATGCAACCCAATCTTCTAATTTCACCCTGATAGATTTGCTTTAATCTCTTTATGATATCTCTCTTGAATTTCTTGTCCTTTTACTAGTTTTGAAAACATTAATTCCATTCTAGATGCGGTATCTCGTCTACCTTGTGGTATATATCTGTCACTCTTCTCTTTGTAGTCATCCTTGCACCTCCAATCACCATTTTGTTCTCTACTTCTGTCTCGATACCTATCACTATAATAGTTCCAAACTTGATTTTCTTGCCCTTTGGCTTGGAAACCTACCACTTCGTGATCCAAATACTTTGCTTCCTCGTCTGTTTTAGGCTCATACATTATAGAAGTAGATCCCTGTTCCCCTACTGTGTTCACCCTTTTAGCTATCATTATTGTAAATTATTTTAAAAGTAGCCCAATATTAGTTCTGAGATGTGCAACTTTTTATGCTACCATGTTATCACTAGCTCTGTAGTCACTTGCAGCTCCAATAGTATGTGTTCTAGCTCCTCTATCAGCCTCCTAAGTATGCCATCCTTAGTAATAAAAATCTCATCTAATATCTCTTGGACCATCTCCCAACATTGATGCATAAGTGCATCTCTATATATTGGGTATACCATTATCCTAGAGCTGACATTCAAAGATCCATAGAATATCTCCAAAATATTGGATCCTAGAATCCTGTTATGGGGTACTATGCTTAACTTCTTTTTGAATCGGAAACACGCTTCATACATAGACTTTCTAGGTAATTGCTTGAAATTATAGATCTCATCTTTCAACTAATATATCCTGGAAGGAGGGAAAATTGATTCAAAAAATGTCTGCACAGCTCATGCCAAATCATTATTGAGCCTCTAGGAAGTTCTCCCAGCCATAATGATGCTTCACTAGTCAGTGAAAAAGGGAATAATCATAACTTCAACGCTTCTTGATATGCCCTTGGAATGGTATATAAAGTACATATCCCAGTGAAATTGGCTAATGCATGTTTGTATCATCTATTGCTTCTCCTGAGAAGATAACCTTAAGATTTAGTAACTGAATCATTGCAATAGTTATATCAAACTTCACATTCAGGGGGTAACACAAGTGGACAGCGGCTCCAGTATTCACAGGCTCTACATACCCTTGTCTTCATTTCCATCATATGCTGGTAGAAACTGATATGCAGGTATAACTCGAGCTGTGCCACACCTAGCTCTTTCCTGATAGCCATCGCCAGCTGCACATAGATAAAGTATTGGTCTTGGCTTGGGTAGCTGTGCTTGCTGAGCTAACCTAGCTTCCTCAACCACTCTTCCCTGACAACGACAACAAAATTTGATGTCGCCCAAAAACTAACCTCCAAAGAAGTATGTTGTAGTTGATGTCAAATATAGTAACCCAAACAAGGTTGGGGTCAAACCCACAGGGAATACAATTGATTAGTCTCTCAAGAGCAGCAAAATTCACGAGTAGTGCAGAAAAGTAAATGGGGGGAATAAAAAATCAATAGTAATAGGTAACCGGACTTGGATGCTTGAGTATGTAAATGACTCAACCTAAACTGGGGCCTAGTTGTGTCAGGTGCCTCGAGTCTAGTCGGGACTAAAAACCACCCCCAATACCCAACCATAACTTCCTTGCAACCAATGTCGGATGAATTCCAAAAATATAACATGATAAAACAATAAATACTCAAAGACAATGATAGAATCCATAACCATTACCAACCAATACCAACGCCATGAATGACACAAATAACGATACCGCCCAAGCCCAAAGTAGTCACACAAAGCCTTTAATTGAAAACAAAGAACATACGGTAGGGTCATTCCCCCGACCATAGCCAAAACCAAAGTCTAATAAATAAAAAAATTATGAATATATATCTATAGCATAAAATGGAGTCTTCTGGAGTATGGAATCTCCCCACTTTAGTCTGACACAAATGCTGTCCCCGAATCTAATCATTGAGTGAGAGGAATAGTATGGCCGATTATTGCATCGTGTGGGGATACAACATCTGAAGATGGGTTAGCGGGTGAACGCTAGCATACACTTAGGAATAAGGATAAAATAATACCAATATTTAAAACTAAGTAACTAAGTGCAGTCATATTCATACATATATATATTCCATACTGGGAAAGGGAATCGGGTTTAGCATGCATTTAAAATCTTAACTTAGGCTATGTAGCTTGACCGTCCTAAAATCACCCACGGGCTATATGGGTCCAGTGTTACCCCCTGAACGGGACCCAGAACGTGTATCCTCAAGAACCGTAGATATCATAGGGGCCGGTGATTCCCGTGTGCCCTTCGCCCTTTATGATACATATATATAAGTTTAACATAGTGTATTCCTGTTTACCCCACAAGTATATGGTCACCCTGACCAACCCTCATGTTGGTAGACATGAGTTTCTAGTGTCCATCCATTAGACTCACACCTTCACTGTTAGCTATCACGCCGTACCATTATTTCATGATTAAAACCTTTAGCACATAATCAAACCACCAATTACAAGAGTCAATTACCAAGACATTATGAAGTGGTATCATAATACAGACTATAGCTTGCAAGCAATGTATGTAGCCAAAACTTAGGGGATTCCTATGTACCCTGTAGACTCCATTATAAAAATCACTTAGGGGATTCCCGTGTACCCCAAAAGGTTTCAAAACTAAATAAAAGGCCACCAAGGCCTTTCTAGCCCATTTAAAACCAACCAAACCAATTTAAGTTCCATTACCATATTATTCAATGCAAAGATTTCAATAAAAGTCAAACTATGTGACAAAACCATTCTTATAGGCATTTTAACAAACTTATTGAGGGAATACAGTTTCCAAAACCAAAATCAAGACACAATTAACCATTCACCTACAACCACATGTTCAAACCAACATTATAACATGAAAAAAACCCATAAATAGAACATGGAAAAATATTATCCAACCAGTAGTAACCAAAACCCCCAACATATATTTCAAAACCAACACAAACACACAATTATGCAATGAAAACCATTAAGGAAAATATTCTTTTAGTTGAACTATCAATGAGGGAGGAGTAACATGCCTTAGACAATAAGAAAGATGGAGAGAAACCACTCTTTAGAGCCTTAGTTGATTGCATTGAAGAAAACCTTAGCCTTTCTTGACCTAAGAGCTTAAGAGAGATTTAGGAGTGATTTGAGAGTGTTTGATTTGGGAATAGTAGGTTAATGAAGTCCTAAGAATGTTTTAAGTCGTGGGGGAAAAAGAAGTTAAGAGGGGAAATATCCAGAATACCCCCAACTTAAATTGTAAAAATGTTCCTACAGGTGGGTACAGTTGGACCCCTCCACTAATACCCACATCATACGAGTGATACTATCTAGTCGTACCCAGAACAAAAGGTTGGACATACACACACTATCCACCATACGAATCCCCTTGCCCCACTAGTACCCATACAATATTACTAGTACCCATAAGTCATATCCAAGGCATAATCAAAGGGATAGGAAACTAGACAACATATGACTCTACTATACCACTCGTACCCTATCATTAAGGCAAATAGTGAGCCATTCGTACTCAGAGCCAAGTCACTAAGTTTCATAGTAAGTAAAGGATCAACCTAATGACCCATCACCAACCATACGACTCGTACCACCAAACTGTAACCATAATAGAAACTTAACCACCAAGCACTGGAAATCCTACGAGATAGGTTACCTGACCCGTATTCTCACCATACAACTCATATGGTAAGTCGTATGATCCACAGAAGACTAAAAACTTTAGAAATTTCCAAGGGACGAAATCCAGGGTATTTTAATTTCCCCCACTTGGATCATTCGTCCTCGAATGATGGAACAAGGCAGTACATGCATGATTTATACCCTAATACCTCGACTCCAACCTTTAACTAAGCTAGGAAATGAAGATGCAAGGAAGTCAATCTTTTATTTAACAAAGTTTTAAAACAAAGATGTTATGAAGAACATATACCTTTCGCATAAATTTTTGGAGAAAAAAATAGGAACAGATACTTGAACTTTATGTCCTCTTCCACTTCCTAAGTATCCTTTGCAGCCATGTGGTCCTCCATAGAACCTTGACCTAGCTACATCCTTGATCTGTAATCAACGAACCTGCCAATCCAAGATCTCAATTGGGACCTCCTCATAAGACAATGAATTCGAAATTTTAATATCCTTGATAGGCATAATTTGAGACGGATCATCCATACACCTCCTCAATATATAAACATGGAACACCGGATGAATGGAGCTCTAACTAGAAGGAAAATCCAACTCATACACAATATTACCAACCCTTCTCAAAACCAAGTACAAACCAACATGTTGGGGATTGAGCTTACCCTTCTTACCGAACTATATCACTCCCTTTATAAGAGACACCTTCAAGAATACCCTATCCCCAACCTCAAACTCTAACTCTCTTCGTATCATAATTGCATAGGACTTTTGGGGACTTTTGATGACCTTAACCCTATCTCAAATAACCTTTGCCTTTTCCATGGCTTGGTGAACCGAATTCGAGCCAACATATCGACCTCACCAAGCTTGAACCACCTAATAGGTGACCTACATATCCTACCATACAACGCTTCAAATGGAGCCCATCCTAATGTTAGAGTGGTAGCTATTATTGTAAGTAAACTCGATAAGAGGCAAATACTCAACCCAACTACCACCATAGTCAATCACATAAGCACGTAAAATATCCTCTAACATCTGAATAGTTTTCTCTGCTTTCCCATCCAACAGCTGATGGAAAGCAGTACTAAGATTAACCTTAGTCCCCAACCCTTTCTCAAACAATCACCAAAAGTGCGATGAAAACTTCATACCACGATAAGAGATAATAGAATCAAGTACCCTATGAACCTTTACAATCTCATGGTGATACAACCTTGCATAATCCTCTGCCGAGTATTAGTCCTCACTGGCAAATAGTGAGCCGACTTTATTATCCTATCAAAGATAACCCAAACCGAATCAAACTAATTTCAAGATTGAGGAAGATCAGTAATAAAATACATATTGATCACTTCCCACTTCCATTTAGGAAACTCAATTTCTTGATACAAACCTCTGGTCCTCATGTGCTCAACCTTCACTTGCTGACACACCATGAACTTGGCCACAAAATTAGCCACATCCCTCTTCATATTCCTCCATAATACATCTTCTTGAGGTCATGATATGTTTTTTTTAAATCAGGATGAACAACATTTCATTACTCATGCGCCTCAATCAAGATTCTCTCTCTCAAACCATCGATGTTGGAAACATATAATCTCTTTTGGTACCGTAAGATACCATCACCACTAATCTCAAAGGCCATCACCTTCTGCCCACCAACGCCACCCTTAATCCTCATCAAGATAGGATCTAACATTTGTTTCTCCTTTATTTTAGCACCTAGAGACGACTGCACCACTTTCTAAATAAAAATACCACCATCCTTAGAGTCCAAGAGATGAATTCCAAGGTTAGCCAGACAATGAATATCCTTCACCAACTTTCACTTCTCCTTATCCACATGGGATAGACTTCTCATGGATAACCTTTTAAAAGTATCAGCAACCACATTAGCTTTACTTGGATAGTAGTGAAGACTTATGTCATAATTCTTGAGCAGCTCAAGCTAGCTCCTTTGCCTGAGGTTAGGCTCTTTCTGAGTAAACACATACTGCAGGCTCTTATGATCAGAAAAGATATCCACATGTATTCCATACAGTTAGTGATGCCATATTTTTAATGCAAACACCACATCTAATAATTCTAAGTCATGAGTTGTATAATTCCTCTAATGCACCTTCAACTGCATAGAGTTATAAGCTATTACCTTTTTATGCTGCATGAGATCATAACCAAGCCCAACCCAAGAAGCATCGCAATAGACCACAAACCCATCTATACCTTCAGGTAAAGTCAAAATCAGAGCCGAAGTTAGCTTATCCTTCAGCTTCTCGAAACTACCCTAACAAGTATCAGACAACAGGAACTTTACCTTGTTTTGAGTCAACCTAGTCAATGGGGTGCTATAGAATAAAAAATCTCCATAAACCTTTGGTAGTAGCTAGCTAAACCCAATAAGCTCCGAATATCCATTGAAGTTGTAGATCTAGGCCACTTCTTAACCACTGTAACTTTCTGTGAATCCACCATAATCCCTTCACTAGAAATAATATAACCTAAAAAAGTGACAACTTTCAACCAGAATTCATATTTTGAAAACTTAGCATACAAGTGATGATTTCTTAAGGTTTGCAACACCACACAAAGGTGATCGGCATAATCCACTTCACTCTTAGAGTACACCAGAATATTATCTATGAACACAATCACAAATAAGTCCAAAAACTGATGAAAGACCCTATTCATTAAATTCTTAAATGCCTCCGGAGCATTGGTCAACCCAAAAGACATAACTAGAAAGTCATAATTCTAATACCGAGTATAGAAGGCAGTCTTAGTAATATCCTTCTCCTTAATCTTTAACTGATGATACCCAAACTGAATATCAATCTTAGAGAAATACTTAGCACCTTAAAACTCATCAACTTATTCTAAAAGAAAGCATCCTTTTTATGCATGAACAATACTGGTGCACCCCACAAGAATACACTAGGATGGATGAAGCCTTTATCTAAAAGATTCTTTAATTACTCCTTAAGCTCCTTTAACTTAGCCAGAACCATTCTATATGGAGGAATAGATATTGGACGAGTGCACGAATAAAGATCAATCCCAAACTCAATCTCCCTATCAGGAGGAACACGAGGAAGGTTATTAAGGAAGACCTCAGGAAATTTATTTTCCACAAGGATTGAATACAAAGGACTATCCGAGTTAGAATCTAGGAAACCACCCTCTCACTTAATAACTGGCTCATTAGGGAAATTAAAGCTAACCTTATGAGTCTGGTAGTTTAGAGATGCATAGAATGAGTGAAATGAATCCATCCCTAGTATGAGATCAAAATTCACCATATCTAATTCAAATAGATCAATTACAGTTTCTTTACTACCAACAGATACCACACACTGTTTATAGACTCTTTCAGAAATCAGAGAGTCACCTACTAGGGTTGAAACAAAAAAAAGGTCTTAAACACACTTCGGACCAAAATCAAAATACACAGCCACAAATAGGGTCACATAAGATAGAGTGTACCTGTAATACCCCAAGAATCCCAACCGATAGTAGAGCCAAGCTTCAAGTTCATGAGAAATAAATTTTAGTGATTTTTTAATTTTATTATCAAGTTCAATGTGTATTAAGGCCTCAAATATGTCCTAGCTATTAGGCAAATCAAAATATCCCTTACCGATTGAATTCTTAAGAAGGATTTTGGTATAGTCAACTTTAAATGAGCATATATTTTGTTATACTATGAATTTTTGAGATCATACCACCAACAGATAGATAATTGAATTAGATTTCCAATGATACCAATTTCACCAAAATACGATATTGGGGTAAAAAGTTATGGCCGTTTTATAGTGAGCTATTCGGACTGCCAAAGTACGACGGGAAGGCCGATGGACCATTGCCCAAACCATCGCAACTGAGGTATTAAGCCTGTTTTTTAGCCAAAAAGCGATGGGTTGAAGGGACTATCCATCCCCAGGGCGATGATTCATTGGCGAAACTGTCGGGGACCTCCGTTTAGCAATTTTAAGCCGTTTTTAAAAGGATTTTGGGGTCTTTTCCACCCTTTTTAACACCTAATTAAATCAAATCAAAGATCATAACTTCATATTAATCCATATCATTAAAATTAAGGTTTTTTTCAAGATCAAACCTTAATAACAAGGTTCAAACCCTTCTTCAAGAAAACTCAAGAATCAAAACATCACCATTCAAGAACCTTCATGAAAAGCCTCCAAGAACATTCTCAAGGCTTCAAAAGTCAACTTGTTCCATTGAATGAAGCCAAATTAGGTATGTGGGGTTTTAACAAGGACAATTATTTTGTCCTTGTGCCCAAAACTTGGTTTAGATTACAAATTCTTTAATTTTATGTGATTTTCCGTGGAATTGAATTTAGGGTTTATACCCAATTTGTATTGTTTGAAGATTATGAGATTTCAAGTGATTGAATGTTGAATTACATGACTATTTCCATATATTTATGCATGTAATGCATTTTTTTTTAGATTTTTCCTTATTAAGTTTAATCATGATATTGAGATTCTTGATCTTAATATTTTGATGGTATTAAAGAATTTTGATGAAGCATGTTGAGCATGATGTTTTTCTATGAATTTAAATGTTTATACATGAATTCTAAATTAGGATTCATACCCATTATTACTATTTACAAGATTATGAGTTTTGAGAGATTTTGAAGATAAATTTCATGTCTACTCTCATAGTTTCATACCAATTGTAGAAATTTTCAGATTTTGAGTTAAATTATTATTGAGTTCATTGATAAGAATGATTATTATGATATTTTGACATGAGTTTGAAGCATGGGCTTTAAGCCCTAAGATTGAGTTTTGATATTTCAAGAAGCTTATATTTTTAGTATGCTTTGATAAGTAAGATTTGATCTTTTGATCCTCAGATGAGTTTTGTAATCCACTTTACAGAGTTATTCATATAATGTTAAATGCATAACTGATTTTCTAATAAAACATTATCCGAGTTTTAATGTGAATTTTCATGAGATGAGCGTAGCTAACTGAAGGGAGTATTAGCACTGAGTGGGGTAAGTTACTATGGTTTCATACCCCAGAACTACGTGCCACCATAGGATTGAGATTTATGGGTTTGAGCCCGAGATAGTGATCACTGAGTTGAGGTTATACTCCCTGGCAAAAGTATGACACCTTTTCCCAATGTGAGGTTTCTTCCTTAGGAGGATAAGACATTGGACTCCATATAGCTCCCATGGTTTATGTCGGTTAAGAGAACCTCCCTGCTAGTAAAAGTAAATAACAACTTTTGAGTATATTTCTTAAGGTAAGTATTTTTCCTAATGATTTTAGGAACTAAGTGTAAAGGCTCACAAAACTTATTCAGATATTGAATTACTTGAGATTTTCAGTTACAAAGTTACAACTTTAGTTTTCAGACACAAAGGTGAGCTCCTTTTTAACTTAGCCTATATGAATTGAGATAAAGTATTTATTATGCAGAAAGAAATTTTAAATTTTATTTAGTTTACAAGATTACGAGAACAAGAAAAGAACACAAATTTTAGGACTAAATGTTGTGGCTCACGAGATTTGTAAAGCTTGTTTTGCTTCTTATTTTAATATTTCAGATATTCCAGTTTATGTGAGTCACTTACATTTAGCATGCATTGTTTTATAAATGATGACTGTGATATATGTTTTTACTCATGCATTCACCCTCATATACTCAGTACATCCTCAAAGTACTGATCCATATATATGTCTATGTGCTACATTATCTCATAATATAGGTACAAGTTTCAGTATCCATATTCAGACTCAGCCAGTTGCAGATTCCAGCCTGTGAGATGATGAGTCCTCCTACTTTAGGGACTTCCATTATACTTATTTATATTCTTTACTTTCACATTCATACATATTGATTAGCGATAGTTGGAGTATCTTCCCAACCATCTATAGTCAGTATTAGTAGAGGCTTCGTAGACAGACAGTAGAGTTAACGTATTCAGTTTCAGTTTTCTTTGTAAAAACAGAGTTGTAATCATGTGAATTCAGTTTTGTATTAAAAAAATTTCAAAAAATAGTTATCTTCCACTGATTTTGTACAGATTTAGCTATTTTATTCAGTTGCTTATGAGTTATGCCAGTAGAAGGGTTAACTTGGGGTCACTTATGATCCTAAGCACCGTATGATATCTCGGGACCCATTTGCGAGGTGTTATAGGACCCTAGATCAAGTAAATAGTACACATCATGAGAAAAGAGTTTCAACAAACCAGTCATGACATCAAGTAATGCCTGAGACACTTAATAAGTAGTGAGAGCATAAAGACAGTTCTAACCAGTTCTAGAGCCAGATGGTGTACCCTTTGGTACCTAAAATAAAAAAGAGGCAACAGGAACCTTGTTTGCCCCAAAGGAAACTTTACTAATAGGATAGTTTCTGAGCTTATGCTCTGGCTGACCACAGTTGAAGCACTTGTCCCTTCACTCATCACAGAAACCCCGATGCAATCGGCCACAGAATCTATAAGAAGGATATGATGGAGCTGACTGAGCCCCACTAGCCTAAAATTAGGCACCCTATGCCCTGAAGTTGTCTCCATCATGGAAATTCATATCACCCGATAACTTTGGGTAGGGAGCACTAGCTGTCGAATAAGACCCCGAATTTCCCTACTTTTTCTTGGGCTACTTACCACCATCCCTGCTACTCTGCGATTGGCTACCACCCTTCTCAGAGAACCTAAACTTCTTGCCCAACTTCTTGCCCTGCCTCTTTACAATCTAAGCTTGCTTCTTCTTTTCCTACTTCACCTGTTACACGTACACAACCAACCCGGAGATATCCATGTCCTTGATAAAAAAAGAAGCTTTACTTTCTAGAATCAAGTATCAGGATAAATCAGAAGTAAACTTCCTTATCCTCGCCCTCATACCCAAAACCAACTCTGAAGCATACCATGATAATTGATGAAACATCAAGGTATACTCCTTGGCTGACATCTTACCATACTTCAGATTGATAAACTCTTTCCTTTTTGCTTCCCTCAACTCCTGAGGAAAGAAACTATTTAGAATAGCATTAGAAAAATCTTCCCACAGAGATGACTCAACACTATCACCCCTTTCCTAACAATGTAAAAGTCTAAAGATAACCATCAAAACTCAGTATCATTACCCCTTTCAGCTGGTAGGAAGAAAACTCCATGACCTTCATATTTATGGCATGCATAACATGAAAGATATTTTCTATCTCATCCAGAAAATCTTGAGAATCCTTTTCTACCTTAACACCAATAAAGGTCAGAGGGTTTAACCTCATGAGCTAGCCAACCTTTACGGCATCGAAAGATGGAGAAATGGGAAAATCAAGCTCAAACTAAGTAGCTACAACCTCTGTCAACATATGAATGGACTAACAAAAATAGGCACATTAGCCTAAAGAGTTTTAGATAGACTAAAGGGAATTAGTGGATCTCCAGGAGGACAATTAGGATCTGGGACCCTAGATCGGGTTTGGACAATATGAGTAGAGTGTGTCCCATCAACATTGTGCCCAGTTAGGACAGAGAAGTTTTCGTGAGCTTTAGATCATCGAGGCATGATCTGAAAAGCAAACAAATAGAAATTTGAGAAGAATTCAAGATTCAGAATCTACAACTTTAGAACAGAACACAAGAAAGAGACAGATTCCTAAATGTCTCGTAGACTCTCTCTTATGAGTGTGGCACACTACACACCCTTAAAAGAAACTATAATCGATACGACTTTGTGGACTTCTAATTGACTATGAAGCTAGGGCTCTGATACCAATCTGACACGACCTAAACCGGGGCTTACTCGTATTAGGTACCTTGAGTCCAACCTGGATTAGAGACCACCCCCAATACCTAACTCGAACTACCCTACAACCTATGTCGGTGAATTCTAAACATATAACAAGATAGAATAATAAATACTCAAAAACAATGATAGAATACATAATCATAACCAACTAACAATCTAATCAAATGTCTAATCGTTGTAAGCCCCAATAACAATACCAATGCCAAGGCTGACACCAATATCGACACCGCCCATACACAAAGTAGTCACACACAACCTTTAACTAAAAGTAAAGAATATCCATTCAGGAAATGTCCCCAACCATAGCCAAAACCCAAGTCCAAGAAATATAAAAAAGTATGAAAAGATATCCATAGAATGAAATGGAGTCTTTCGGAGTATGGAAGCTCACCACTTCATTCTGAGACAAATGTTATCCCCGAATCCAATCACTTAGTGGGAGGAATAGTATGGTCGATTCCTATATCGTGTGGGGATACAATATCTGAAGATGGGTTAGCAGGTGAACGCTAGCATGTACTCAAGATTAAGGATAAAATAATGCTAATAGTTAAACCAAGTAAGTAACCAAGTACAATCATATTCATAAATATATATATTCCATGAAGGGAAAGAGAACTAGGTTTAGCATGTATTTAAAATATTAACTTGGGTTTTGTAGCTTGACCATCCTAAAACAACCCATGAGCTATATGGGTTCAGTGTTTCCTCCTGAACGGGGCCCAGTGCGTGTAGCCACACAAATCAGATATATCATAGGGGCTAGGGATTCCTATGTACCTTTCGCCCTCTATGATATACATACATATATATATAAGTATAAATTATGGTATTGCTGTGTACCCCATAAGTATATGGTCACCATGTCCAACCCTCATATCTGTAAACACAAGTTTCCATTGTCCGTCCATCAGACTCACGCCTTCACGGTCAGCTATCACACCCTGCCATTATTACCTAATTAAAACCTTTAGTATATAACCAAACCACCAATTCCAAAAGTCAATTACCAAGACATTATGAAGTGGTATCGTAATACCGACTATATCTTGTCAGCAATGTCATTAGCGAATACTTAGGGGATTTCTATGTACCCCGTAGACTCCATTACAAAAATCTCTTGGGGGATTCCCGTGTACCACCCAAGGTTTTCAAAACCAATGCAATGGCCACCAAGGTCTTTCCAACCCATTTAAAACTAACCAAACCAATTTAAATTCCATTACCATATTATGCAATGCAAAGATTTCAGTAAAAGTCAAACTATGTGACAACTCTTCTCATAGGCATTTGAATAAGCATATTGAGGGCATATAGTTTCGAAAACCAAAATTAAGAACCAATTATCCATTCCCCTACAACTGCATGTTCGAACTAATATTATAACATGAAAAAAAACCATTAATAAAACATGAGAAAACATTATCCAACCATTATTAACAAAAACCCCAACATATATTTCAAAACCAACACAAACACACAATTATGCCATGAAAACCATTAAGTAAAACATGATTTTAGTTGAAATAACAATGAGGGAGGAGTAACATGCCTTAGACAATAAGGAAGACGGAGAGAAACCACCCTTTAGAGCCTTAGTTGATTACCTTGAAAAAACCCTAGCCTTTCTTGACCCAAGAGCTTGAGAGAGATTTAAGAGTGATTTGAGAGGGTTTGATTTAGGAATAGTAGGTTAATGAAGTCCCAAGAGTGTTTTAAGTCCTGTGGTCAAAAGAAGTTAAGAGGAGAAATGTCCATAATACCCCCAACTTAAACTGTAAAAATTCCTGTAAGTGGGTACGGTTGGACCCCTCCACTAGCACCCACATAATCAGAGTGGTACCATCCAGTCATACCTAAAATAGAAGTTTGGACATCCACATGCTGTAATACATATGAATTCCCTTGCCCCACTCGTGACCATACTATACGATTAGTATCCAAAAGTCATATCAAAGATAGAATCAAAGGGGTTGGACACTGGATAATATAGGACTCCACTATACCACTCGTACCCTATCCTTATAGCTCATAGTGAGATACTGATGCTCAGAGACAAGTCAAGTCACTAAGTTTCAGATTAAGTGAAGGATCAACCCAATGACCCATCACCAACCATACGACCCATACCACTAAACCGTAACCACAATAAAAACTTGACCACCAAGCATTGGACATCCTACGAGATGGGTTACCTGAACTATATCCTCGATATATAACTCGTATGGTAAGTCGTATGATCCACACAAGGCTAAAAACTTAGGAAATTTACAAGGTCCAAAACCCAAGGTGTTTTAGTAACTAATTGAAGATGAACACTAGGTCTGTGTTCCCCCTAGCTTCTCAACTCCATAAACTTCTTGTGTTCAACTCACCTATTGTACTACGCTGTATGTAAGGTTGATAAACTATCTATTATCAACTTTCTTGTAACAGTATTAATAAATCTCACCCTTAACCTTGTGGGTCTTAGGATCTCTCCTTGTTGCCCCTTGCCTATAACATTAGTACAACTTTCACCTTTTGAGTCTCGAATTGATTAGATGAGGGTTGGTAGCCTTGAATCACTGTCTTAATCTCTGTTTCCTAATCTGAAACTCTCTTGTAAGGATGTTCTTAAATACAGGTAATCCTTAAGCTTCTGCAGTAGCTTTGAGGTAAATTAATATGAATAGTATTTTATACACACATCTATAATAGAATTGGTGAACTTTCCACTTCCTCTACGTAGTTAACTTACAAGGTTCCCACAACCCTAGTTAAGGAATTTAGCCGCTCATGTTCATGAAACAATCCATAATAATCAATGAAGAATACATGTAATTAATTTCACAATGATGAAGGAATAAAAATCCAAAATCTCTAATTGAATATGAACCCACAAATCTAAGACAATTGTATTAATGTATGTATGAATACCTAAAACTAGTATAAGGTGAGTAACTCAATAATGAAATAACCCAAAGATATTTATAGTATCTCAAAATAATAAAGAAATCCTAATTAAAACGGAATAGGAAAAGTAAGTCAACACTCGTTATGACTCGTGTGGTCTACTCATAAGGACTCCTTACGAGTCGTATGATGCTAATCATAGGCATTCCAGTGACTGATCTTCACGGATTCATGCTTCTGTTATCATTATGATTCATGACCATGAGTTGTAGCTACTCCTTACGAATCATAGTCTTGACTTGTCAGCATTTGAGCCTTAGAATTTTAGGTCTTTTAACACTTGCCTTTTTACGACTTCTCATTACGAGTCATAATTAGATCTTACAACTCGTAGTCTTCTATGACTTCATCTATGAATGTTAGCTTTGGCTTCTGCTCTCATTATAACTACTCCTCATGACTCGTAGTCACTCCTTACGAGTTATGGTCATTCTTTACTTAGCTTGTTCATCTTGAATTTTGGTACTGTCTTGGTTACGAGTAAGGCTATGAGTCATTTGATAACTTTACGACTTGTAGGAAGACTCGTAAGTTGATTAGACTTTAATATATTCAGATATTTTTCTTCCATTTTTTGTTCTAAGCCACATTCTTCCTAAATTCCCTGGACTCAAGCAAAAAACACGTCATATCTCTCGTAATAGCCTAAGTCCAAGCATAAATTCTTTGTTTTAAGCATCGAATGTTCCATGTTTCCAAGACACATCACTAACCCTATAACAAAATCCATGTCCACTACCTCCCACTTCCAAGCAGGGATGCTAAACTCCTGAAGTGTACCACTAGGCCTTTGGTGTTCAACCTTAACCTTCTGACAGTTCGAACACTTAGGCTCAAATTTTGTAATATCTTCCTTCTTAACATTCCACCAATAGATTTCCCAAAAATCACGGTACATATTAGAGGCTCTCGAGTGAATAGAATATCTCGCACCATGCGCTTCTGCTAATATTTGTTGTCTTATACCATCCACACTCGAAACACATAATCTGCCCTAACAATGATGCACACTATCTCCCCTTGGAATAAAACCTCTTTCTTCTGATCTTGAACTGTCTCCTTCAACTTGACCAACATAGGATCCCTGTCTTGCTTTTATTTCACTTCAACCACTAATGAATATTCCAAACCATTCTGAATCCATATACTACCTTCGGCCGAATCAACTAACCGAACACCTAATCTTTCAAGTTGATGAACTTCACGTACTAAATCCTTCTTATCCTCCTCAACATATGCAACATTTCCATAGACAATCTATTAAGGTCATCGTCCACTACATCAGCCTTATCGGAGTGATACAACACGCTCATATCATTGTCCTTCAATAATTGAAGCCACTTTTTTTTACAAAGATTTAGATCCTTCCGAGTGAGCACATACTATAAATTCTTATGATCCGTAAGCATATCAACATACACCCCATAAAGGTAGTGCCTCCAAATATTTAAGGCAAAGACATGAAATAACCCGAACTAGGGCCTTGTCGTAATGGGCAATCCCAAGCCTAACCAGGACCGAGAACCGCCCCTGTTACCCACCCTAACTTCCAAATGTATACCTTGAGTCATCCAAAGTCTGAAAATATAATAAGATAGCATATCCAACCATGTGTGACTTTGGGACAAGTCTATAACCGAGACCAACCCAATCAAATCCAACCACCCAATAACCAACCAAACCAATGCGGAAACCATAAATCAATACCATGAGAATAAGACAATGTAAGTATACATATGTGAAATATAAACAACCCATACCATAACTAAGTCCACAGTTTTCTATACAAAGCCTCTAGACCAACCAAAGAGTACCTAGTCGGGACATGCCCCTGACCATAGCTGAAAACCAAAGTCTATGAAAGACAGGAAATATGTAAAGCAAACCATGACATGTAATAGATAACTTCCGAACTATGGAAGCTCACCACTTCAATCCAATAAACTGTACTCAAATTTGATTACAAGCAAGAGGAATAGAATGACTGGTTCCTGCATAGTGTAGGTACACAACCTCTAGTAGATGGGTTAGTGGGTGAACATTAGCATGCACTCAGGATAAGGATAAAATAATTCCATTTATAAAACCAAGTAAAACCATCCATATACACACAACCAAACATATATTTATATAAACATGCCGAGAAAAGGGACCTAGTTTAGCATTCCCTTAAAACCTTTGCCTGGGTTGTGTAGCTTTGCCATCCTAAACTACCCACAGGCTATATGGGTTCAACTACCCTTGCTGAAAGATCCCCAGTACATGTAGTCGCATAACCAGGGAAGTATCCTATGGGATGACTAGTACATCCCCCAAATATAGTGTGACATCATGCATACGGTCACCAAGACCAACCTCATATCAACAAATATGAGTTTCCAGTTTTGGTCCCCATGGGACTTCCATCTTCCATGGCTTCACTATGCATTCTGCCATTATTATCCAATTAAAACTAATTTCCAGATAACTAAACCACTTTTTCATTTATTAATCAAGGCTATTGATATTGGTTAATAAATAGCCATAAGGTGACTTTCAAGTGCCCTTCCATTTACCATATTAAACTGCTTGGGGATTCCATATGCCCATCAAGCATAACCATTAGCCACCAAGGCTTTACCATTTAATCATTCTAAACCATGCACACCATTTATACTATTTAAAACCATTTCCAAACCATTTTAGACCATGCTAAAATTTTATAGCATTTATATCATTTAAACCATTTAAATCATGCAAGACCATACAAATCCATGTAAGGTTCCACTACCAAACCAAACCATGTAATATTTCCAATGAAAGTTCAACAATAGAGTAAAAACATTCTTTGAGGCATCTTATCAAACATGTTGAGGGCATTCATTTACCAAGACTAAAACCAATGCATAAACCACCATAATTAGGGTTACTTAAGACCTATTTGTCAAACCATAACCAACAAATAACCACATATGCAAACCATTACCAAGAACATGTAAAAATGTGATTTAAGCCAATACCAAACCATATGCATCAAGACCCTCAACATATATTTCAATAACCACCATTCATTATCCATAAAACAGTGTTTAAAACACAATACGCATGCGTTTTACTGAAACTTGCAAAGAGAAGGCGTACATGCCTTATGCACAAAGATTCACAAAAGCAATCTTGACCTTTGATCCCTTGGAAGAATACATGAAGAAACCCTAGCCTCCAATCTTTCAAAAGTGAGTTTGAGAGAGTATTTGAGGCGTTTTAATCCTTTAACAAGTGTTATGAAAGACTACCAAAGTTTATATAACGCGAGGACATAAGGGTTTATAAGAATGAGATGTCCAAACTACCCTTGTCTTAAAAATTTAAATAAGTTATGTTCAGAGGTACAACTCCCCCTTACAACCCGTACCCTAGGGTACGAGTGGTACCCCAACTAGTACCCAAACCTTGCCATGACGTTACCTACTGGTTTCTATACGACTCTACCTTACTAACTCATACCTAAGGGTATGAGTGACACCCTCAATCGTACCCACCAACTGTACCTAGGGCGGACTCCATAAGACTAAGACAATCATGCATCATACGATTTTCCCTAAACCACTCATATAATCCTATATAACTCGTACCCTAATATGTCGTATCTTGGGAAGTTTCAATGCCAACCATACTTCCTAGGGTACGATTGAACCATTAATACACCCCACAAGTTATATTCAAGTGTACATTTGGTACCTTGAGTCGTACCATATCAAAATGTTCAAAACTAAGGAAATTTTCCAAGGGTCCTATTCCTAGGGTATTTCTGTCTCTCCTGCCAGGATCATTGTCCTCGAATGATGGGTAAGGGTAAGGGACAAGAATGAGATAACGCATTAACACACAACAAAATTTCCTTCAACCCAAAATAGAAGACAAGGACATAAACCAAGATAAGAAGATCATCACCTACAGCCCAAGCAAGATTTACACCCCGACACCTTTATTCTGACCTCTAACTAAGTTAGACAATAAATATTTAAGAGGAACCATTCCTCACCTTCAATCGAGTTAGAAAACAAAAGGATGTGTTGAAGAGCACACACTTTATGTATGAACTTCCAAAAAAAAAAAACCAACACAGACACTTGGACTCTATGTCCACTTCCACATCCTAAATGACTTGCTTGTACCTTTAGTTCCACTATGGAACCTTTACCAAACCATGCTTTTCACTCGTAACTGGTGAACTTACTCATCAAATATTCCCATTGGGACCCTCTCAAGGAACAAGTAATCCGAGATACCAATTCCACACAAATAGAACTAACCAACCAAGGACCATCCACACCATACCCTGACAAATAGAATACCGAATGAATGGAACTCATGCTAAAGAGCAAATTCAATTCAACTGAGTGTTTACCAAGACACATTATTTTGGAGATTGAGTCTAGCCTTTGAAGTCAAGAACACATTCCCTAAACATATACTCTAGGGTCTGAATGATCCTCTTTGCTAGACCATATTTTTGAGGGTGAAAACCTAAATTGAGATTAATTTGGGTACCAAGACCCTTCTGAAAGGCTTTCTAAATTTGAGAGGTAAACTGAGTACCCCTATCTTAAATGATGGATAAGGGAACTTTGTGAAATTTGAGCCACTCTCTAATATACAACTTGGCATAATCTTCAGCTGTGTAGGACATGTGAATAGGCAAGAAGTGGGCTGTTTAGTCAACCTTTCTATAATAACCAAAATCGAATCATACTGATGACGTGAATGGGGTAATCTTGTCACAAAGTCCATGTTTACCTCTTTCCACTTCTAAGTAGGGATATCAAACTCCTGCAATGTGCCACCAAGTCTTTGGTGCTCTACCTTAACCATTGGCAAGTAGCACACTTGTCCATAAATTCTGTGATATCTTTATTCATACCACTCTACCAACAGACTTCTCGCAAATCGTGGTACATCTTGGTGGCTCTTGGGTGAATAAGGTAATGTACACCATGTGCTTCTACCATAATCTGCTGCCTCAAATCATTAATCCACGGCACACACAATCTTCTCTGGTATCCTAAAACACCATTTCCCCCTTGGGAGAAAACCTCTACCTTTTGATCTTTAACTGACCCCGTTAGCTTGACAAAACTAGAGTCCTTATCTTGCTTCTTTTTCACTTCAGAAACTAGAGAAGATTCTAAACTACTCTGAACCCAAATATTAACCTAAACTGAGTTAACCAACCTTACACCCAATATAGCTAACTAGTGAACTTCTAGAACTAATTCTCATTGATCATTCTCCACATGTGCAACATGCCCATAGACAGTCTACTAAGGGCATCTGCCATAATATTGGCCTTGCTCAGATGATATAACACACTTATGTCATAATTCTTTAATAATTCTAACCAGATTATATGAAGAAGATTTAACTCCCTCTGAGTAAACACATATTGCAAGCTTTTGTGGTCCATGAATACATCAATATGTACCCCATAAATATAGTTCCTCAAGATTTTCAATGCAAGTACAACTACAGCTAGCTCAAGATTATGGATAGGGTAGTTCTTTTCGTGAGGCTTAAGCTGCCTAGAGGCATATGTTATAACCTTACCTCTCTACATTAAAATACAACCCAGACCAACTCTAGAAGTATCCCAATAGACTATGAATCCATTTGTACCATCAGGTAGCGCTAAAACTGGGGCTGAAGTAAGT
This sequence comes from Capsicum annuum, assembly GCF_002878395.1. Classification (NCBI taxonomy): domain Eukaryota; kingdom Viridiplantae; phylum Streptophyta; class Magnoliopsida; order Solanales; family Solanaceae; genus Capsicum; species Capsicum annuum. The sequence continues at coordinate 50,278,140 of NC_061114.1, forward strand.
CAAGCCTTCAACTCCTAAAAACTCTTCTCAGAGGAATATGATCACTAAAACTTAACTTTCTTTTGGGTCAATATATAAATGGGGGATGCAATAAATGAAAACCCTTCAAAAAAACATCTGTAATAGCAAGCTACACCCAAGAAACTCCTGATGTCTGATGGAGAGATGGGTCTAGGCTAGTTACTCACTGCTTTAGTCTTTTGGGGATCGAATCTAATGTCGTCACAAAAATAATATGGCCAAGCAAAGCTAATGATCTTAGCTAAAATTTACACTTGCTGAATTTGGCGAACAATTGGCTATCTCTAAGAGTTTGCAACACAATTCTAAGATGGTTTGCATGGACATCTTCACTACAAAAATAGAAAAGAATATCATCGATAAAGACTATAAAAAACATGTCCAAATACTATTTGAACACTGTTCATCAAGTCCATAAAGGCTACTGGGGCATTTATATGCCTGGAGAAAAAGACTAGAAATTAGAAATGACCATAACAGGTTCTGAAAGCAGTCTTAGGAAATCATATTCCATTACTCAAACATGATAATAGCCGGATCTAATGTCAATCTTGGAGAAGTAACTTTCACCTTGGAGTTGGTCAAATAAGTCATCAATCTTAGGTAGAGGATATTTGTTTTTTATTATGACTTTATTCAGTTGATAGTAGTCGATACACATTCAGAGAGAACCATATTTCTTATTTACGAATAGGATGGGTCACCCCATGGAGAGACACTGGGCCTTATGAAACCCTTATCTAAGAGGTCTTTAATTTTCTTTTTTAACTACTTAAGCTTGGCTTGAGCCATACGATATGGAGGAATAAAATGGAATGAGTATCTTGAAATAAGTCCATACCGAATTCTATTTCCCTATTGAGAGATACCCCTGGCAAATCTTTGGGAAAAACTTTAGGAAACTCATTGACTACGCGGACTGACTGAACTGTTAGAGCCTCGGACTTAGTGTCTTTGACTCAAACTAGATGATAGATGCACACTTTTGACATCAACTTTCTTGCTTTAAGATGGGATATGAAATGCCTCTTTGGAGACACTGAATTACCTTCCCACTCAAAGGTTGGCTCGTCGGTAAACTAAAACTTCACTACTCGAGTACGACAATCTATAGATGCATAATAGGAATAGAGCCAATCCATACCAAGAATAATTTCAAAATTGACCATGTCTAATTTTATCAGGTCTGCTAATATGATCTTATGAAGGACAATGATAGGACACTTTCTATAGACTCGTTTGGAAACAACTGACTCACCCACTAGAGTGGAAACTAAGAAAGGCTAAGGGAGTTTTTTAAGCCATACCCCAAAATTCATTGCAACTAATGAGGTCACATAAGAGAGATTCAAACTGAGGTCCAACAGTCCATAAACATCAAGATGAAAGACATAAAGCATACCAGTAATAATATCTAGCTAAATCTCTTGCTCTTGATGAGAAGGTAAAGTATAAAACTGATTCTAGTGCTAACTACCACAGGTACTGGATGATATACCCTAAGGAGGGACTGGGTTACTTAGAGGAGCTGGTGTGCTAGTATCCTAAGTCTGGGGACGAAGGTCTCTACTTCCTTGCTTAGCATATAGACACTCTTTAATTCCATGACCCAACTTACCATATCTATAATATCCCTTTTGCCCCAATAAGCACTTACCAACATAATTCTTACCACTCTTAGCACATGAAGGATAACTGGGTTTTCCACCCATATTACTTTGAGACATTGCCATAGAAGTTCTACCTTATGATTCCTACCTGGTTCTAGGTGTGGGATTACTAGCTGAAGATGGTGCTGGCATAGATGAGCAACCCTAAAACTATAAATGATATCCCCCTCCAGACTATGTTTGGCCATATTAAAACTATCTAGTTCTAGCTTTCTTATTTCCCCTCTCTATCCCCTTCAACTTTTATACCTCAATTTATTAAGCATAAATCATCAGCCTAGGAAGATCCACTTCCCCAATAAGTATGGCAGTCATACCCTTCATGACCACCAAACTAGACACTCTAGTAAGAAACTTACTCATACCCAACCAAGGGTCAGCCATCGTGTCAGGGGCATACATAAACATCTAATTGAACTTATGGTATTACTCCTTCACTAACATCGATCCCTACCTCAGGTTTATGAAATCCTCTACCTTAGCTTCTCCTAACTAAGGCAGAAAGAACCTCTCTAGAAATAAGTCCTGCAATACCTTCAAACGTATAGGAGTTGTATTCTCACCTCTATCATTCTTCAACATTACTATCCAATCATACGACACATCCTTCAGCCTATAGGATGCCACCTCTAAAATCTCCTCCTTAGTAACATGCATAATTTGGGTGATCTTTCTTACCTCATCTAAGTAAAACTATAGGATCTCACCTGCTTTTGACTTAAAGAACTCAGGCGGATTCATTCTCAGAAATTCATGAATTTTGGATATAGCTAAATCACCATTATTCTAAAGTGGGATTACAGCCTGATGGTTTTCTTGAACATTAGCAGTCATAGCTTGGGCCAATGCCTAAAAGGCAGCCCAAAATTCAGCATAGGATATATTCTCATTCAGAGGGTCAGCAGGCTGGGGTGGCTAGTTATCATTTCTGCGTGCATTAGCTTAAGAGGCATATTTTGTAATGTAAGAGCTCAAGTTAAAAGCAGAAAGAGATACTGTAAGTATGATAGATCATGAAAAAAAAGGATGATTTCCTAGATAATTCCATATCCTCTTGCTCATAAACGTGGATCGCTTCACACCCATGATCAAGACTCTATGTAACGTGGCTTGTCTGACTCCCTAGGACTTTTTAAACCTTAGGCTATTATACTAAGTTTGTAACGCCCCAAAAATAGGTCCTAAGATGTCATACAGTGCTCAAGACTACGAGTAGTATCAAGATAACCCTTTAATCCTTCTACTAAAGCTGTAACTCACAATATATGAATCTAAGCAGGCAAAATAATACTGAACTACTGAATGCTATCTAAACCAAACTAGAATTAACTTAACATAATGTCTGAAAGTGTTTAACTAGGAAATCTGAATAATCGACACTGTAAGTCTTAAATGTATGTAATAGTTGGATAAGCCTTTAACACTATAACCTAGAGAGTCGCTGGGAAAGACCCTTAGCCGACTCGAACTGACTAAAAATAACTGAATAAACTACTCTAAAAAGTTGGAAATGTGATTAACTGGGTCCTCAAACTATGAGGACTCACCAACTGTAGGGATGTAGATAAAGATTCTCGCGGTCAATCACGCTACTGGAACTGAGCACCTGAACCTACATTATTAAACAATGTAGCAAATAGACATATATGTGGATCAGTACTTTTGGAATAAGTAAAATATTGATGGAATGTATATCTTTATCATAAACAATACATGCTAAGTATAAATAGCTCACCTTGGCTTGAGTAATTGAAAGCTGAAATCATAAATCATGAATGATAAAATATACTATATGAATACTGTGATCCGCAACACTTAGTTCTAAGTCTGTACTTGAAATCTATTATCAAATCATGCATGCTAAGTATTGGAAGGACTAGCTTTTGTAAGATAAAAACTAAAGGCTGAAGTTCTATAAGTAATGACTTAAGTAGGACTATATTTGAGTAAATTTGTGAGACTTTACACTTAGTTTTCTAAAAGCTGCTTTGTTATTCTATTTTTTAAGACTTAGGTTTAAGGAGGTTCTTCTTACTGACATACACTATGTAAGCTATTATAGTGTCCAACATCTAGTTCCCATAAGGGAAAACCTCACGTTGGGGAGATGTCATACTCTTGCCAAGAAGTATAACCTAAGCTAAGTGATCACAATCTGTATTTGTTATCCATATACATGGGAACGATTGAATCTATACCTACGTTGGATCATAGTTCTGGGGCATGTGAACTAAGATAGATACCCAACTCGGTGCTAAATACTACTCCCTTTAATTTTATGCTCATTCTGTAGGAAGGTTTACAATGAAAACTAGTTATGCATCTGTGTACTTTAAATTGTAATAAAACTAACTGTGAGGACTCTATATCTTAGTTATCGATCAAAGATTAAATCTTGTTCAAATTCTGAATATAAACTAGTCTTAAGGTGCTTAAAAGCATAATCTTCTTGAAATATCAATACTTATACTTAGGGCTTAAAACCTATGCTTTAAACTCATATCAAATCATCACAAAGTTCATACTCAATAATAAAATCTTAAAATTCTTTAATAATTCTAGTCAAGATAACAAAATTCAATTCTCAATTCGTAAAATCATTCCACACTCATAAAGATGTGAAAGGAAACACAAAACTCAATATTTAAATCATTTGTAACATCAACATCTTTGAACAATGATAATTGGGTATGAACCCTAAACTGAAATTCATATAATTTCATGTAAAATTCAACTCTAAAACTAGTTTTGGGCACAAGGATGAAAGAAGTATCCTTGTTCATAACCCCACATACCTTATTCGATTATCTGAATGCAAAAGCTTAAACTTTAAATTCCTAACGATGTTCTTGAAGCTTCCTCTTGAAGTTCTTGAACCCGAAAACTTGAATTCTTGGTTATCTTGAAAAATGAATGGTGAAACTTTGGATTTCTTGGACTCAAGGTTAAAGCTTTAGTGTTTTCTTTGAGAGAAATTTGGTGAATAAAGAGTGTAATATGCTTAGAATAAGGTTAAATTGTCATGTGGTGAATAAAGAGTGTAATATACTTAGAATAAGGTTAAATTGTCTGTTTTCATGAATTAGGGCAAGAGTAATTGACTTAAATGCTCTTCTAAAATTCAAAATCATGACTGGAGTTCAATTTTGCACCTCGATATGATGCTGCTATCGCATTGCATTACTGGAAATGGACAAGTGCGAATTTGAACTTTACCGTGATGCGGTGTGATCACGTAATGGACGAGTGTAAACTTTCACTTCACCGTGATGCGTTACCTGCTCCACCATAATTTCTAGCATGGCACATTCCAATTGCGGTAAGCTACTGGAAATGACAGTTATTATTTAGGGGCTCACTGCGACGTGATATAATCATGGTAAGCTACTGCCTCACACGAAAAATGCCATAACTTCTCACCTGGGTATCAGATTATGACAAAAGTAGTATCATTGGTAAGCTGACTGAATTATCTACAATTTAGTGGATCTTGAGCTAGAAAATTCTACATATATTTAGAGTTATATGCTTTTAAAAATGACCCTTGTATAATTGAACACCAATAATTGGATGAATCTAAGGTTCTTGGCTCAACTTGGATCTAAATGATTTCTATGAACATTCTTCACCTACTAAACACTTCTCACACTAGGAGTTCAACTGAACTAGGAAAAGTATGGGGTATTGCAATATCTCACCCTGGGAATATTTGTCCTCGAATAAGTCTAGTTAATTTGAGGATACTGAGGAACTGAGACTAAATAATGGCGCACACAACTGTAAATAGAACTGCATGACTGAATCTAAAACATAGTGAGCGACTGAAATAATCTAAGAATGCATGAAATGACATGAAGGTAATCACATGGCTTAAACTGCGACTAGAAAAGAAATAGTTAAGAAAGACTGTTACCTTTGGCAAAATCTGAGTTTGCGGAGAAGTGGTAAGGATACTTGTTTGGCATGTCTACTTCTGCTTCCCAGTGGCACCCTCAATAGACTAATTCTGCCAAACAACTTTGACCAAGGAAACTTCTTTGTTCCTTAGTCTACGGATTTGGTGATAAAGAATCTCTACTGGAAGTTCTTCGTATGAAAAGCTATTCTGAATACTTAAGCTTTCTAAAGGGACTACAATAGCTGAATCATTCATACACATCTTCAATAAGGATACATGGAACACTAGGTGAACTAATGACAAGCCTGCAGGTAGCTTAAGCTCATACTCTACCTTCCCTACATGACTCAATATCCTGTAGGGACCCACATATCGATAACTAAGCTTTTTTTTTCAAATCTTTTCACCCCATTCATCGGTGAAACCTTTAAATAAACTAAGTCATCCACTTCAAACTCAGGATCTCTCCTCCTTACATCTGCATAAGATTTTTGATAACTCTGAGCTGCCTTCAATTTCTCTTGAATCAACTAGACTTTCTCCATGGCTTCAAACACAATATCTGGCCCAATCAAAGCAGATTCACCCACTTCGAACCAACCGACTGGTGACCTACATCTTCTCTCATAAAGATCCTCAAATGAGGTCATCTGAATACTAAAATAGTAATTATTATTATAGGCAAACTTGATCAATGATAAGTGGTCATCCTAACTACCTTTGAAAACAAGAAGACATGGCCTCAACATATCCTCTAGGGTCTGAATAGTCCTCTCTACTTGTCTATCTGTCTAAGGGTGAATAGCTGAATTGAGATTTATTTGGGTACCAAGACCCTTCTTAAAGGCATTCTAAAATTGAGAGGTAAACTGAATACACCTATCTGAAATAATGGACAAGGGAACTCCGTGCAATCTGATCAACTCTCTAAAATACAACTTAGTATAATCTTCAGCTATGTAGGACGTGTGAACTGGCAAGAAGTGGGTTGATTTGGTCAACCTGTCTACAATAAACCAAATTGAATCATGCTGACAACGCGAATAAGGTAATCCTGTCACAAAGTCCATGTTTACCTCTTCCCATTTCCAACTGGGGATACCAAACTCCTTTAATATGCCACTAGATATTTGGTGCTCTACCTTAACCTTTTAGAAAGTAGCATACTTAGCCACAAGTTCTGCGATATCTTTCTTCATACCACTCAACTAATAGACTTATCACAAATTGTGGTACATCTTGGTGGGTCCTAGGTGAATCGGGTAATACGTACCATAAGCTTCTGCCATAATCTGCTGCATCAAATTGTCAATGCACAGCACACACAATCTACTCTGGTATCTCAACACACCATTTATCCCTTGGGATAAAACCTCTACCTTTTGGTCTTTAATTTACCTTTTCAGCTAGACCAAACTAGAGTCCTTATCTTGTTTTTCTTTCACTACAGAAACTAGAGAAGATTCTAAACTACTCTAAACTCAAATATTACCCTCAGCTTAGTCATCCAACCTCACAACTAATCTATCTAACTGGTGAAATTCTTGAACTAATTATCTCTTATCATTGTTCACATGTACAGCATTACCCATAGACAGTCTACTAAGGGCATCTACCACCATATTGGCCTTGCCCAGATGATGTAACACACTCATGTTATAATCCTTCATCAATTCTAACCACCTTCTCTGATGAAGATTTAAATCCCCCTGAGTAAACACATATTGCAAGATTTTGTGGTTAGTGAATACATCAACATATACACCATAAAGATAGTGCCTCCAAATTTTTAATGCAAATACAACAATAGCTAGCTCAAGATCATGGGTAGGGTAGTTATTTTCATGAGGCTAAAGCTGTCTAAAGGCATAGGCTATAACCTTACCTTCCTGCATCAAAACAAAACCCAGACCAACTCTAGAAGTATAACAATAGACAATGAATCCATCGGTTCTATCAAGTAGCGCTGAAACTGGGGCTGAAGTAAGTCAAGCGTTCAACACCTAAAATCTCTTCTCACAGGAATATGATTACTGAAACTTAACTTTTTTTTGGTCAATCTAGATATGGGGGATGCAATAGACAAAAACCATTCAAAAAAATGATTGTAATAGCCAGCTACACCCAAGAAACTCTTGATGTTTGTTAGAGAGATAGGTCTAGGCCAGTTTCTCACTACTTTAGTCTTTTAGGGATTGACTCTAATGTCGTCACCAAAAATAATATGGTTGAGGAAAGCTACTGATCTTAGCCAAAATTCATACTTGCTGAATTTGGCGAACAATTGGCGATCTCTAAGAGTTTGCAACATAATTTTAAGTGGTCTGCTTGGTCTTCATCACTATAAGAATAAATAAGAATATCATCAATTTAGGCTATGAAAAACATATCCAAATACTATTTGAACACTCTTTTCATCAAGTCCATGAAGGCTACTGGGGCATATGTCAGCCCAAAGGACATGACTAGAAACTCAAAATAACCATAACGAGTACTGAAAGCTATGTTTGGAATATCATATTCCATTACTCTAAGCTGATAGCCAAATCTAAGGTATATCTTGGAGAAGTAACTTGCAACTTGGAGTTGATCGAATAAGTCATCAATCCTAGGAAAAAATTATTTGTTTTTGATTGTGATTTTATTCAATTGATGGTAGTCGATACAAATTCGGAGAGAACCATCTTCCTAATGCATGAATAGGATGGGAGCACCCTATAGAGAGACACTGGGCCTTATGAAACCTTTATCTAAGAGGTCTTTAAGATGCCCTTTGAACTCCTTAAAATCATTTTTAGCCTTATGATATTGAGGAATGAAGATGGGCTAAGTATTTAGAAGAAGGTCAATACTGAATTCTATTTCCCTATCGGGAGGTACTCTTGGAAAATCTTTGGGAAAAACTTCAGGAAACTCATTGACTACACGGACTGACTGAACTATTGGAGTGTCAGACTTGGTGTCTTTGACTCGAACTAGATGGTAGATGCACCCTTTTAATATTAACTTTCTAGCTCTAAGATAGGATATGAAATGCCTCTTGGGAGACACTAAATTACCTTCCCACTCAATGGCTGGCGCGTCAGGAAATTAAAACTTCACTACTCGTGTACAACAATCTATAGATACATAACAGGAATGGATCTAATCCATACCAAGAATAATGTAAACATTGACCATGTCTAACTCTATCAGGTCTGCTAATATGATCTCACAAAGGATAGTGATAGGACATTTTCTATAGACTTATTTGCTAATAACTGAATCACCCATTGGGGTGGAAACTAAGAAGGGCTTAGGGAGTTTTTTAGGCCCTGCCCTAAAATTTACTGCAACTAATGGGGTCACATAAGAGAGATTCGACCCGGGGTCCAACAATACATAAATATCAAGATGAAAGACACGAAGTATACTAATAACAACATCTAGAAAACTCTCTTACTGTTGATGGGATGGTAAAGCATAGAATCAATTTTAGCGCTGACCGCCACCGATACTAGATGATGTAGCCTGAGGAGGGACTGGGTGACCTAGAGAAGCTGGTGCGCTAGTACCTTGATTCTAGGGATGAATATCCCTGATTTCCTGCTTATTATGGGGATACTCTTTGATTCTATAACCAAACTTCCCACATCCATAAAGCTTTTTTATCCTAACAAACACTGACCAAAATGATTCTAACCACTTAGAACATAAAGAATAACTGGGTTTTCCACCTATATTACTTTGAGACCTAGCCATAGAAGTTCTAACCCACGGCTCTTGCCTGGTTTTAAGTGTGGAAGAACTTGCTGAAGATGGTACTGACATAGTTGAGAGACCCTAAAACTGTGAATGATTTCCCCCTCTAGACCTTGTCTGGCCATAGTCAAACTGTTCTGTTCTAGCCTTCTTATTTCTCCTCTCTTTATCCTTTAACTTTTCTACCTTAATCTGTTGAGCATGAATAATCATCCTAGCATAATCCATATCCCTAATAAGCATGGAACTCCTACACTCTTTGATCACCAAATAAGACACTCCAGTAACAAACATACTCATACCTGACCTAGGGTCAGCCACTATGTCAGGGGCATAGGGAAGTACTCTTTCACTGACATCAAGCCCTGCCTCCGATTCATGAACTCCTCTACCACAGCTTCTCTCATCTCACATAAAAAGAATCTGTCCAGAAATGTTGTAAGACCTCACAAATTTCTCTCGTAGTTTGAGCCTTAGAGCGTGTCAAGTGAAGCATAAATTCAATCTAAAAAGATTGAGAAGTGTCTTCCCAAGTAAGAAATATTTTGAACCATGTAGAATTTTCCTAATATCGACTTTTTGACACGTAGAGAATTGAATAAGCTTTCCATCGCTGGGAGCATGTCACTGTGGTAGTGTGACCTCATCTTGGCCAACATGTGATAGATGGTCTGATGGACCATCGGGTTTGTGAAGGACCATCACTTCAAATGTCACCTCGAGACAATGTATTATTTTCTAGGCCAATGTGCGACGGACGATTCGATAGACCGCCAGACTGAGCGATGGACCGTCGCTTCGACTATCGTAGACCCCGATTCAACATTTTTAAGATGTTTTTAAAAGGACTTATGGGCATTTTCTCACTCTTTTTATCCCTTATTTATATCCGATCAAGGATCACAACTTTATTTCTAATCCTCAACATTAAAAAGTAGGTTTTCTACAAAATCAAAACCCTTCCTTCTTCTTCAAGAAAAATCAAGAGAAATTAAGAAATCAAGAATCTCTCCAAGAGATTTCAAGAAAGAGTTTCTCTAAGGTATGAAGATGTTGATTCTTGGGTCCCTTTCACTCAAGAAGCTCAAGAAAGCTTTTGAATATTTCAAATCTTTTATGTTTATGAGTTTTCATGATTCATGTGAGTTGAAATTGATGTTCCTGATATTATTGAGTTGTGATTCATGTTTGTTTACAAGGTTTTCAAGCTTTGACCTTAGCATGTGATATTCATGTGATGTTCATGATAAACCCTCTCCAAGTTGCTTGTTAAGTGATGTGTTCATTTCAATTAGGTGTAGAAATTGTTGACTAAGCAAAGCATGCTCCCCATATGTTTGATAAAATGCTTATGCGAAAGAATTAGAGCCATTATAGCATGTTGACTAGAAACCCCAATTGTGTGCAAGCCCATGCATGTCAAGTTTTTGTTGAAAAGCCTTAGTGAATGAATTGTGACATGGTATCATGAAACTCCCTAATTATGTACTCTTTGATACATGCTAACACTTTAATAATGCCAAGTGCTTGATGCAAGACCTTGTTGAATGGAGTATGATCCAATAGTATGTCACCTTATATTATTACATATTTAGGATTCCTAAATGCTTGAAGTGATACATTAGTGATTGTGAATGATTGTCCATGGTCTTGATTATTCAAGAATGGTTACGTTTTACTATTATGTTATCGAGTCCTAGGGGTTTTTATACTCGATAATTTAGCTTCTGTCTATAGCTTGTGTTAATTTTCATGATGATTTCAGTCGAGCCATAATTCTCAGAACTCAGCAAGTTATACAGCACTGTATTCTCAGATAGATACAGAACTTAAGAAATATCAGTAATCTTTGTAATCATCGTAACCTCAGTATCATTAGTTATCTAGCATCAATTCTGTACCCAGCTCAGATCTAGTAGTATTCAAGTGTTCAGTTCAGTCCTCAGCAGTATTTGAGTAATCTATCCCGATCTCAGTGTCGTTCATTCAGATAATGAGATTCAGTAGTATTTCGTCGGATATGGAACCAAGTGAATTCAGCTTAACTCAGTCAGATCATTTGAGAAATATGATCAGTATCAGATTTATCTTAGTTTGTGTTCAGTTAAGAATCAATTTAGAGTCTTTCGGTTGGGAGTAGAAGATAGTGCCGAGCGAGGGTAGGGATGGTGACTCCCCCTTCAGAGAGGAAGAGTCATTAGGAGCAATCCCTAAACTCCAAAACTGCGTAGCTAGCACAGGATGTAGGAGTCACCCATCAGGAAAGGATGGTCACTCGTCAGATAGGCTTGACTATTATATTGCCTTAGGCTTGACTTCCTGTGAGGGTCACCAATCAGATGGGCTTGACCAGAGAGGTCTTTACCCATGACACGATATTGACACCCTTCCAACTGGGGTTACAGGTTGGACCCCACCAGTTGATATTCAGGGAATGTCAGTTAAGTGACTACTTCCCACAGTTATAGTTTCAGTATCAATCTTTAAAAATTAGGACTGTCAGATACAATCATCTAACTCAGATAGTTCCTTTGATTCATGGACCACTCTTCTTGGTCCTATATAAAGTTATTCGGTATCAGATCTAGAGATCACATGCTAGATAGGCTTGATCTCAATCTCAGATTTAGTAGAGTAATCTCATTATCAGATCCCGAGATCACCCATCAGATAGGCTTGATCTCAGTCTCAGATTCAGTTGAGTAATCTTATAATCAGATCTCGAGATCACCCATCAGATAGGCTTGATCTCAGTCATATATTCAGTTGAGTAATCTTACTATCAGATCTCTAGATCACCCGTCAGATAGGCTTAATCTTAGTCTCATATTTAGTTGAGTAATCTCATTATTAGATTCCTAGATCACCCATCAGATAGGCTTGATCTTAGTCTCAGATTCAGTTGAGTAATCTTATTATCAGATCCTGAGATCACCCATAGATAGGCTTGATCTCAGTCTCATATTCAGTAAAGTAATCTCATTATCAGATCTCGAAATCACTCATCAGATAGGCTTGCTCTCAGTCTAAGATTTAGTTGAGTATTCTTGTTTTTAGATTCAGACATGATTATTTCTTATCATTGATAGTACAACAACAACAACAACAACAAACCCAGTGTATTCCCACTTCGTGGGGTCTGGGGGGGGTAAGATGTACGCAGTCCATACCTCTACCTCTGATGAAGTAGAAAGGCTGTTTCCGAAAGACCCCCGGCTCAAGTTACGAGATATCAAACAAACACATAGTACAGCACAGAAGCAGATGACATAACATAGATACTGCAGCCATAAGGAATATAAAACAGAGTAAAGCAGGAATGCAGGAATATAAAGCAGAGGAAAGCACACAGATTCGTAACAAACATAGAACACGGAACACGGAACAGAACATTGAATACGGAATCATACCAGGAATACACCCCCACCAATTACCTCCCTACATTAGCGACCCGAACAGGCCCTAATCCTCTGCCGTAATTCGCGTCTTCCAGACCTTCCTATCTAGGGTCATGTCCTCGGTAAGCTGTAACTGTTCCATGTCCCGCCTAATCACCTCACCCCAGTACTTCTTCGGTCTACCCCTACCCCGTCTAAAACCATCCAACGCTAGCCTCTCACACCTACGGACCGGGGCATCCATGCCCCTCCTCTTCACGTGTCCGAACCATCTCAATCGTGCTTCCCGCATCTTACACTCCACTGAAGTCACCCCAACCTTCTCCCGGATAGTCTCATTCCGAGCTCTATCCCTTCGGGTCAGTCCACACATCCAGCGCAACATCCGCATTTCTGCCACCTTCATTCTTTGGGTGTGGGAGTTCTTAACTGGCCAACACTCCGCTCCATACAGCAAGGCCGGACGGACTACCACCCTATAGAATTTACCTTTAAGCTTGGGCGGCACCTTCTTATCACACAGCACCCCCGATGCAAGTTTCCACTTCATCCATCCCGCCCCGATACGGTGCGAGACATCCTCGTCAATCTCACCGTTACTCTGGATCACGGACCCGAGGTACTTGAACTTATCCCTTTTCTTTACCTCCTGCGCTTCTAGCCTCACCACTACCTCATTCTCTCGCCTTACGTCATTAAACTTACATTCCACATACTCTGTCTTGGTTCTGCTCACCCTGAACCCTTTAGACTCCAGAGTTTGCCTCCACAGCTCTAATTTGTCGTTCACACCCCCTCGCGTCTCATCTATCAGGACTACATCGTCTGCAAAAAGCATACACCACGGCACCTCCCCTTGGATACGCCGCGTTAACACATCCATTACTAGCGCAAACAAAAAGGGACTAAGAGTAGATCCCTGATGCAATCCTGTCAGGACAGTGAAATGCTCTGAGTCTCCTCCCGCCGTCCTCACCTGGGTTTTCGCTCCCTCATACATATCCTTAATTACTCTGCTATATGCCTGCGGTACTCCACTCACCTCCAAGCATCTCCAAAGCACCTCCCTGGGGACTTTGTCGTACGCCTTTTCTAGGTCGATGAACACCATGTGCAAATCCTTCTTCCTTTCCCTATATTGCTCCACCAACCGCCGTACCAGGTGAATTGCCTCCGTCGTCGAGCGGCCGGGCATAAATCCGAACTGGTTTTCCGAGATAGACACTATCCGTCTCAGCCTCACCTCGACCACTCTCTCCCAGATCTTCATAGAGTGACTCAGTAACTTAATCCCCCTATAGTTATTGCAACACTGAATGTCCCCCTTATTCTTATAGAGGGGGATCATGGTACTCCACCTCCACGCCTCGGGCATCTTTGCTGTCCTGAAAATTTCATTGAACAATGCAGTCAACCACCTTACACCAGCCTCTCCAACGAACTTCCAAAACTCCACCGGTATCTCATCCGGCCCCGTCGCCCTACCCCTTCGCATCCTGCGGACTGCCTGTCTAACCTCGTCTACCTTAAAACGTCTACAATAGCTAAAATCCCGACACTCCCCTGAGTGCTCCAGTTCCCCTAACACAATAGCTCTGTCCCCCTCGTCATTCAAGAGCCTATGAAAGTACGACTGCCATCTCTTCTTTATGTGGCCGTCCTCCACCAACACTCTACCGTCCTCCCCCTTAATGCACCGCACCTGATCGAGGTCACGACCCTTCCTCTCCCTAGCCTTAGCGAGTCGGAACAACTTTTTCTCCCCTCCTTTCCCCTGTAACCCTGCATACAAGCTCTCAAAAGCAGCCGTCTTAGCTGCCGTGACCGCTGACTTCGCCTCCTTCCTTGCTAGCTTGTACTCTTTCCTGTTTACCCGCTTCTCCTCTTCGTCCTTACTTTCCACCAACTTAGCATACGACTCTTTCTTGGTCTCCACTTTCTTATCATTGATAGTAGATTCCAAAATCATCCGTTAGAGAGGTTTGATCTCCGATGCAGTTAGTCGAGAGTAGAAAGATTAGAATTCAATCATGGATATGAGTAGATTCAGTTAATCAGTTTTAGTATCATCAGTTTTTGAGATCACTCTCTAGATAAGACTGATCTCAACTCCAGTACTCAGTTAACAATATCAGATGATTTAGTATTCAGTAAATCAGGAATTAGTAGTGAGTTCAGATCGTAGTAAATTAGTGTCCGAGTTTCAGTATATTGATTCATGAGGATTTTAGTTTTGGTTCATGCATTCATGCATGTGTTCTCATTCAGTACTCTTATGATTAGTCAGTTAAGTAATTGTTCATGCATATGCCCTTGCATTTAGGCTTACCTCATCTTCATACTTGGTATGTTCTCGTACAGATGCATTTATGCTATGGTATTTTATTTGACACCATAGGTTCAGAGGCACGAAATCCAGAGTACCCTTAGCCGGTCAGTCCCAGTCAGCAGCAGTAGACATAGCAGTGAGTCCTCTTCAGTCGAGGATGATCCTTATTTTTATTATTATTGTATTAGATTTTGTTTATTTTTAGTTGACGGAGTTAGTTGGGGACATGTCCCATTAACTCCATAGCTCAAATAGTTTAGAGGCTTTTCGGACAGATGTATCAGTATTCAATTTAAAATTTTAAGTATTTTTAGATGTTTTAAACATTATGGCCAGTTTCTGCATTCATTAGCTGTATTATGTAGTGTTTAGGTACAGATTTCAGTAGAGGGTTGGCTTATGGTCCTTCAATATCATGAGCACCATGCGACATTCTGATTCTAGAAAATCGACTCGTTACAAACTTGGTATCATAGCCTAAGTTTCAATAGTGTCCTAGGGAGTCTGAAAAGCCACATCTAGTAGATTTTTGTGCATGGGTGTGTTGCGTGCCATATTAATGTACAAGAGGCTATAAGATATTTTTAGGATCAGTTTTCCTTCTTTCAGTATTCATGTCGTGCGAGTGAGCATGAGCTTGAGTTGATCCTCAGTCTAATACCCCTCTTTCTTACATTAATAGAGTATGCCTCTTCACAGAGATTATGTCTATAGAGTTGATGAGAAGCCCCCTCCGCCAGTAGATCCTGAGAATGAGAGTGTGTCACATGCTGAGTTTTGGGTAGCTTTTCAAGTGCTAGCCCAAGCTATGACTAATGTTCAGGGTAACCATCAGGCTGTGGCCCCACCTCAGTAAGATGGGGGTTCAGCCGAAGCCAGAATTAGAGATTTCATGAGAATGAGCCCACCAAAATTCTTTGGGTCAGTAGTAGGTAAGGACCCATAGCTTTATCTAGAAAAGGTGGGGAAGATTACCCAGATTATGCATGTTTCTAAGGAGAAGAGTGTAGAGCTAGAATCCTATAGGCTGAAGAATATTGCTCATGATTGGGTAGTGATGTGGAAGAAGGGTTGAAGGGAGGATCCAGCTCCTGTGACTTGGCAAGAGTTTCAGGGTGCCTTTTTATATAAGTTTTTCCTGGTACAGATGAGAGAGGCTAATGTAGAGGAGTTCATAAACCTAAGGCAAGGCTTCATGACAGTGAAAGAGTATTATCTTAAGTTCAACCAGTTAGCTAAGTATGCTCCTGACTTGATAGCTGACCCTAGAGCGAGTATGAGTAAGTTTGTAACTGGTGTATCCGAGTTAGTGTTGAAAGTGTGTAGGGATGCTATGCTCAATAGAGATATGGAAATTGCTAGGCTGATAATGCATGCGCAGCAGATTGAGTTAGATAAGATGAAATAAAGAGAGAGAGTGAGTAAAAGAGCCAGAAAAGGTAGTTATGGTTTCTCTTAGGTAGGGTCCCAGGGTGGTAGCCATTTTCAGCATAGTCAGAGATTTTTAGTCCCAACTATATCCTCAACTAGTGTACCCATACCAAAGTTTGGGGATGTCAGTTATGATGGGGCGCCAGGCTCCAAAGCCCTGGGTAGTGCCAATGGTGTTCGTACCAATCCACTTTGTGGAGAGTGTGGCAAGAGCCACCTAGGCGTGTGTAGAGCCGGTACTGATGTGTGCTTTAGGTGTGGTAGGCCAGGTCACAGAATACAAGAGCGTAGATTGCTAGCTCAGAAGGGTAGAGAGTTTCTTAAGCAGAGAGCCCCTTCCAGTGCCAATAATGGTCAGCGTCAGAACAGACTTTATGCGCTTCAGACCCACCATGATCAGGAAAGGTTCCCTGATATAGATTCAGGTATGTTATGAGTCCTTCATCTTTGTGATATGCATTGCAAAATCCTTTGCTTCCATTTTAAGCTTATATGTCAGCATGAGTCATGCATTAATATCAGATCTTAGTCGGTCAATCATTACCCAGTTCGTAGGTGCCCCATACACCACCCTAGTATTTTGGCGAAGTGTGTTTAGAGGGACTAGAGTCCCAAGGGGGAGATACCCCATGATATTTCAATGCTTTCATATCTTTAGACTCATTCAGTTGCATGGTTAGACTTTTCTTATGAAGTTAACATCAGTTGTCATTGCATAATCAGTCATGCTTTTGAGAGTCAGTTCAGTCAGATATTCATGCATTAGATATGTATATTCAGCAGAAAAAGTTTAGTTTTTTAGTGTATTCAATCATGCAATCATGAGATCAACTTCATTATGAGTCCATGCATCAGATATGCATGTCCATTATGAGAATTCAGCTTATGAGAAGCTTCAGTCAAGTATTCCATGCATCTGATATGCATGTTCAGTATGAGAACTCAGAATATCAGTGGTTCCTGTTCCTTGAGTAAGTTCAGTTGATCATAATTCTTATCCTATCAAGTGACATTCAAGGACGAATGTTTCCAAAAAGGATATAATGTAAGACTCCCCAAATTTCTCTCATAGTCTGAGCTGTAGAGCGTGTCAAGTAAAGCATAAATTCGGTCCAAAAAGGTTCAGAAGTGTCTTCTTAAGTGAGAAATATTTTTAACCTTGGAGAATTTTCCTAATATCAACTTATTTTCACATAAAGAATTGAATAAGCTTTCCATAAATACCAATTTTGTCAAAATACGGCATCGGACAAGGAAGTTTGGCCATTTTACAGAAAGTAGTTGAAACAACCCAGGTACGACGGCCAGGTTGACGGACAGTAAAGCTTGCAACGGACCGTCTCCCAGCCCATCATAACCAAGGCAGTTGCTTTATTTCCTGGTCCAAGTGTGATGGCCAGGACGACGGACCGTCAAGGCTGCGATAGACCATCGCGCTGAGGCAGTGTGACCTCATCTTTGCCAACGTACGACGAACGGTCCGACGGACCATTGGGTTTGCAATAGACCATCACTTTGACCGTCACTTCGACCATCACCTTGAGGCAGTGTATTTATTTTAGGCCAATGTGCCACGGATGATCCAATGGACCATCAGACTGAGTGACGAACCATCGCAGCCCCCGATTCAACATTTTTAAGACATTTTTAAAAGGGATTTTTGGGTATTTTCCCACTTTTTTCAGTCACTATTTATATTCGATCAAGGCTCACAACTTCATTTCTCATCTTCAACATAAAAAATTATTCTACAAAATCAAAATTCTTTCTTCTTCTTCAAGAAAAATCAAGAGAAATCAAGAAATCAAGAATCTCTCCAAGAGCTTTTATGTTTATGAGTTTTCATGGTTCATGTGATTTAAAATTGATGTTCATGCTATTAATGAGTTGTGATTCATGTTTGTTTACAAGGTTTTCAAGCTTTGACCTTGGCATGTGATATTCATGTGATGTTCATGATAAACCCTCTCCAAGTTGCTTGTTAAGTGATTTGTTCATGTCAATTAGGTGTAGAAATTGTTGAATAACCAAAGCATGCTCCCCATATGTTTGATAAAATGCTTATGCGAAGGAATTAGAGCCATTATTGCATGTTGACTAGAAACCCCCAATTGTGTGCAAGCCCATGCATGTCAAGGTTTGTTGAAAAGCCTTAGTAAATGAATTGTCACATGATAGCATGAAATTTCCCAATTATGTACTCTTTGATAGATGCTAAGACTTTAATACATGCCAAGTGTTTGATGCAAGACCTTGTTGAATAGAGTATGATCCAATAGCATGTCCCCCTATGTTATTACATGTTTCGGATTCCTAAATGCTTGAAGTGATGCCTTAGTAATTGTGATGGTGAATGATTGTCCATGGTCTTGATTATTCAAGAATGGTTATGTTTTACTTTTATGTTTTCGAGTCCTGGGGGTACTTATACTCGATAATTTAGCTGTTGTCTAGAGCCCGTATCAGTTTTCATAATAATTCTAGTCAAGCCATGATTATCAGAACTCAACGAGTTATAGAACCCTATATCCTCAGATAGATATAAAACTTAAAAAATCTCGGTAGTCTCTGTAGTCACCGTAATCTCAGTATCGCTAGTAATCTTTCCTCAATTCTGTACCCAGCTCAGATATAGTAGTATTGAAATATTCTGTTCAGTCCTCAGTAGTATTCGAGTAATCTATCCTAAGCTTAGTGTCATTCAGTCAGATAACAAGATTCAGTAGTATTCCAACAGATACGGAACCAAGTGAATTCAGCTTAACTTCGTCATATCATTCAAGAAACATGATCAGTATTAGATTCAGCTTAGTTTGTGTTCAGTTAAGAATTAGTTCAGAGTCTTTCAGTTGGGAGTATGAGCTAGAGCGAGGGCAGGGATGACGGCTCCTTGTCAAAGAGGCAGAGTCATTACGAGCAACCCCTGAATTCCAGAACTGCGTAGCCAGTGCAGGATATAGGAGTCACCCGTCAGGAAAGGCTGGTCACTCGTCAGATAGACTTGACTATTATATTGCCTTAGGCTTGACTTCCTACAAGGGTCACCCGTCAGATAGGCTTGATCAGAGAGGTCTTTACCCGTGGCATAGTATTGACACCCTTTTAGCTGGGGTTGTAGTTTGGACCTCACTAGTTGAGATTCGGGGCATGTTGGCTAAGTGACTACTTCCCACAATTGCAGTTTTAGTATCAATCTTCTAAAATCAAGACTGTAAGATACAATCATCTACCTCAGTGAGGAACTCAAATAGTTCCATTGATTCATGGACCACCCGTTAGATAGGCTTGGTAACATATAAAGTTATTCAGTATCAGAGCTAGAGATCATCCGTCAGATAGGCTTGATCTCAGTCTCAGATTCAGCAGAGTAATCTCATTATCAGATCTCAAGATCACCCATTAGATAGGCTTGATCTTAGTCTCAGATTCAACTGAGTAATCTTATTATCAGATCCCGATATCACCCATCAGATAGGTTTGATCTCAGTCTTATATTCAGTTGAGTAATCTCATTATCAGATCCCGATATCACCTGTTAGATAGGCTTGATCTCAGTCTCATATTTAGTTGAGTAATCTCATTATCAAATCCTGAGATCACCTGTTAGATAGGCTTGATCTCAGTCTCATATTCAGTTGAGTAATCTCATTATCAGATCCCGAGATCACCCATCAGATAGGCTTGATCTCAGTCTCAGATTCAGTTGAGTATTCTTGTTATAAGATTAAAACATGATTATTTCTTATCATTAATAGTAGATTCCGAAATCATCCGTTAGAGAGGTTTGATCTCCATTGCAATCAGTCGAGAGTAGAAAGCTCAAAATTCAGTCATGGATATGAGTAGATTCAGTTAATCAATTTCAGTATCATCAGTTTTTGAGATCACTCGCTCTCTAAGACTGATATCAACTCCAGTACTCAATTATCAGTATTAGATGATTTAGTGTTCAGTATCTCAGGCATTAGTAGTAAGTTCAGATGACAATAAAGTAGTATTCGAGATTCAGTATTTCGATTCACGATGATTTCAGTTATGGTTCGTGCATTCATGCATGTGTTCTTATTCAATACTCTCATGATTAGTCAGTTAAGTAATTATTTATGCATAAGCCCTTGCATTTGGCCTTACCTCATTTTCATACTCGGTACATTCCTGTACTAACGCATTGTGCTATGGTGTTTTATTTGACACCATAGGTTCAGAGGCACGAGATCCAGAGTACCCTTAGCAGCTCAGTCCCAGTCAGTAGCATAGACATAGCAGTGAGTCCTCTTCAGTCGAGGATGATCCTTATTTTTATTATTATCGTATCAAATTTTGTTTATTTTTAGTAAACAGAGTTAGTTGGGGACATGTCCCATCAACTCCACAACTCAGATAGTTTAGAGGGTTTTCGGATAGATGCATCAGTATTCAGTTTTAAATTTTAAGTATTTTTCAATGTTTTGAACCTTATAGCCAGTTTCTGCCTTTATAAGCTATATTATGTAGTGTTCAGGTACAAATATCAATAGAGGGTTGGCTTGTGGTCCTTCGGGATCATGAAGTTTCGGTTCCCTAAAATTGGTTTCTTACAAATGCATCTTGAAACACCTTGCAACTCATGGAGCTACATTCTTTGCTTTACCATTCTTCCATATTACTACCCAATCATACGTCACATCCTTCAGCCTATAGAATGCCAAATATACACTCTCCTCCTCAGTAACATGCATAATTTGGGTGATCTTTCTCACCTTATCTAAGTAAAACTATGTGTTCTCACCTTCTTTTGACCCAAAGAACCTAGGCAGATTCATTCTCATGAAGTCACGAATTCTGGCTGCTGTGAAATCTCTATTATGCTGGAGTGGGACTGCAGCCTGATGATTGCCCTGAACATTGGAAATTATAAATTAGGCCAATGCCTGAATAGCAGCTCAAAATTTAGCATAGGATACATTCTCAATCAGAGGGTCAGTAGGCTGCGGTGGCTAGTGATAATTTCTACATGCATTAGCTCGGTGAGGAGAAATATTCTGTCCCGTAAGAGCATGAGTTAAAAGAATATAGAGACATTGTAAGCATGATAGATCATGAAAGAAAAATATGATTTCCTAAATTTTTTCATAGCCTCTTGCTCATAAATGTGGCACGCTTCACACCCATGATCAAGACTCTACGTAACACGGCTTGTCTGACTTCCTAGGAATCTTTAAACCTTAGGCTCTTATACAAAGTTTGTAGCACCCCATAAATGGGTCCCAAGACGTCAAACGGTGCTTAAGACTAGGAGTAGTCTCAAGCTAACCCTTTAAGCCTTCTACTAAAGTTGTAACTCATAATACAGGAATCTAAGTAGGCAAAACAATATTGAGCTACTAAATACTGTCTGAATAGAACTAGAATTAACTGAACATAATGTCTTAAATTGTTTACCTAGGAAATTTGAATAACTGACACTACAATTCTGAAATGTATCTAATAATCGGACAAGCCTCTAACACTATTAACTAGAGAGTCACTGGGATAGACCTCCAGCTGACTCGAACTGACTAAAAATAACAAAATAAACTACTCTAAAAAGCTGGAAATCTAATTAACTAGGTCACCAAACTATAAGGACTTACCAACTATCGGGATGTAGATAGAGTTGCTCGCGGTCAATCGCACTGCTGGAACTGAGCACCTGAACCTACATTATTAAACAATGTAACACATAGACATATATGTGGATCAGTACTTTTGGAATGTACTGAGCAAGTGGAGGTGAATGCATAAGTAAAACAATGATGGAATTTATATATTTCTCATAAACAATGCATGCTAAGTATAAATGGCTCACCTTGGTTTGAATGATCGAAAGTTGAGATCATAAATCATGAATGATAAAATATAATATATTAATACGGTGAGCGATCGCTTGAAATCAGTTTTCAAATAATGAATGCTAAGTGTAGGAAAGACTTACTTTTATCATATGAAAACTAAAAGCTGAAGTTCTTTATGTAATGTCTTAAGTAGGACCATATCTGAGTAAATTTATGAGCCTTTACACTTAGTTTTCTAAAAGATGTTCTCTTATTCTATTTTTAAGACTTAGGTTTAGGAAGGTTCTTCTAACCGACATACACTATGTGAGCTATCATTGTGTCTAACGTCTAGTTCTTGTAAGGGAAAACCTCACGTTGGGGAGAGGTGTCATACTCTTACCAAGGAGTATAACCTGAGCTAAGTGATCACAATCTATATCTGTCATCATATACATATGAATAATCTGAATCTATACCTACATTGGCTCTTAGTTCATGGGCATGTGAACTAGGACAGATACCCAACTCAGTGCTAAATACTACTCCCTTTTATTTAAATGTTCATTCCATAGGAAATCCACTTTAAGACTAACATAAGGGTTTACAGTGAAAACCAGTTATGCATCTATTTACTTTAACCTATAATAAAACTAACTTTGTGGACTTTATATCTTAGCTGAGGATCAAAAGATCAATCTTGTTCAAAAATGAATATAAACTAGTCTTAGGGTGCTTAAAAGCATAATATTCTTGAAATATCAATACTTATACTTAGGGCTTAAAACCTATGCTTTAAACTCATATCAAATCATCACAAAGTTCATACTCAATAATAAAATCTTAAAATTCTTTAATAATTCTAGTCAAGATAACAAAATTCAATTCTCAATTCGTAAAATCATTCCACACTCATAAAGATGTGAAAGGAAACACAAAACTCAATATTTAAATCATTTGTAACATCAACATCTTTGAACAATGATAATTGGGTATGAACCCTAAACTGAAATTCATATAATTTCATGTAAAATTCAACTCTAAAACTAATTTTGGGCACAAGGATGAAAGAAGTATCCTTGTTCATAACCCCACATACCTTATTCGATTATCTGAATGCAAAAGCTTAAACTTTAAATTCCTAACGATGTTCTTGAAGCTTCCTCTTGAAGTTCTTGAACCCGAAAACTTGAATTCTTGGTTATCTTGAAAAATGAATGGTGAAACTTTGGATTTCTTGGACTCAAGGTTGAAGCTTTAGGGTTTTCTTAGAGAGAAATTTGGTAAATAAAGAGCATAATATACTTAGAATAAGGTTAAATCATCTGTTTTCATGAATTAGGGTGAGAATAATTGACCTAAATGTCCTTCTGAAATTTAAAATCACAACTGGAGTTCAATTTTGCCTCTCAACGTGATGCGGTGCTATTGTTTGCGTTACTGGAAATAGATGAGTGAAAATTGGCACTTCACAACGATGCAATGCTATCACATTACGTCACTGGTAATAGATGAGTGCGAATTTGTACTTCACTGCGATGCGCTACCTATTCCATCGTAATTTCTGGCACAACACGGGCTAATTTCGATGAGCTATTGGAAAGGATGGTTGTGATTTAGGGGCTTACTGTGACGCGATATAATAGCATTAAGCTACTGCCTTACACAAAAAATTCCATAACCTCTCACCTGGGTATCAAATTAAGGTGAAATTGGTATCATTGGAAAGATGACTAAATTATCTATAATTTAGTGGGTCTTGAGCTAGAAAATTCAATGTTCATCAAGATTTATACTCTTTCAAAGTTTACCCTTGTAGAATCGAACACCAAACTTTGGACAAATCTAAGGTTCTTGGCTCATCTATGCTCTATGTAATTTCTATAAACATTCTTCACCTACTAAACACTTCACACACTAGGAGCTGAACTGAACTAGGAAAAGTATGGGGTATTACACTTATGCATCACCAAAACCGAATAGATAGGGAATGAAACCATCCTCTTATTCCACAATCGACTCCCCAGGGAGCCTAGCAGGTTCGACAATCTAATGATAAATAGCATGAGTGCAACCAATCCATTTCCTAGAATGACATTGAAATCCACCATATCCAAGTCAAATGAATTCACTAAACCCCCTTTATTACTAATGGTACCACACACCACTATGGACTCTTTTGGCAATGGTAGAGTCATCTATCGGGGTAGAAACAGAATAGAATCCAATATAACCTTGGGACCAGGGCTAAAATACATAACTACCAATAGGTTCACAAAAGAGAGGGGACCCCAAGCCAAGTAAACTATACACACCATAAAGAGAAAAGTTTCCAACATACCCATGTCGGTATCACAAGATTCCTTGTCTCCCAAAGGATAGTATGAACAGTGAGATGATCCCGACAAATGTCAGAGACAAAGGAAACACCCAATGCCCGACTTGTACAAGTGGAATACCTTACAGAAAACTCCCATTTATTCAAGAAATTGTGACTCCTTACCTTGCCTATTTCCAACCTCACCTAATTCTCCCTGTACCAATATCTGGGTCAATAAATTAATAGAATGCTAAAACTCAACATTGTTAATTATTTCTATAAATCACTAAAATGAGTTCCATCTCTCAAATAGAATTAGTGGGGACCGATAGGACTTCATAGGGGAAACCAGAAGTTGCGACCCTTGACAAGGTCTGAGCCTCATGAGTTTTACTGGGTTCATCTATGTTATCCTCGAGTGGGATAGGTAAGTTTCCATGGACTTTAGATTATTGAGAAGGCATGATCCAAAGAGTGAACCAAGGAAAATTTAGAGAACAGTTTAAGACCTTAGACTCCATATCCTGAAAGTAAAATAACCAAGAAAGTGAAATATCCTAAATGCCTCATAGACTCCTAATAATAAGTATGATGCACTACAAACCCATAAGAAAGACTCTACTCAACAAGGCTTTGTGGACACCCATGACACCGAAACCTAAAGATTAGATACCAACTTGACATGACTAAAACCAAGCCCTTGTCGTAATAGGTAATCCCAAGCCCAACCAGGACCGAGAACAGCCACCGTTACTAAACCCAACCACTAAATGCATACCTTTAGTTGTCTGAAGTCCAAACATATAACAAGATTGCATGTCCAAACATGCTGTGACTTTACAACAAGTATATAATTGAGACCAACCCAATTAAGTCCAACCACCGAATAACCAACCAAACTAATGCAGAAACCATAAATCAATACCATGAAAATAAGCCAATGTAAGTATACATATGTGTAACATAAACAACCCATACCATACCTAAGTTCACAATTGTCTAGATTCCCTAGTCGAAACTTGCCCCCGACCATAGCCGAAACCAAATTCTATGAAAGACAGGAAATATTTAAAGTAAACCATGACATGTAATAGATGACTTCCGAACTATGGAAGCTCACCACTTTAATCCAATATTGACTGTACACAAATTCGATCACTAAGCAAGAGGAATAGAATGGCTGGTTCCTGCATAGTGTGGGTATACAGCCGCCAGTAGATGGGTTAATGGGTGAACACTAGCATGCACTCAGGATAAGGATAAAATAATTCCATTTATAAAACCAAGTAAAACCATCCATATGCACACAACCAAACATATATTTATGTAACCATGCCGAGAAAAGGGACCTAGTTTAGCATTCCTTTAAGACCTTTACCTGGGTTGTGTAGTTTGTTGTCCTAAACCACCCATGAGCTATATGGGTTCTCTAGCTGGTTTGCCTCAAGGACTAGGGGAGCTACCCATAGGTATCATTCATATATGTCTGTTCTAGATTATGAGAAATATGAAAAGAAATAGAAAACACAGAGTGCTATAGTAGCTAACCTAGAGAGAGCTTATTTAGCCCTGGCCTCATCTCAGAGGGATCTCAAGGCCTCACATGAGAAGATGCTGAAGAGAGAAAAAAAGGGATAAATTTTTTAACAAACTGTGGAAAGGAGTTAAGAGCCTGTGGAAAGGTGTGATGCCAAACTCCCTTCTTCCAAGTGTAATAGTAAAGACGAGGCACCTGCTGAGTGGTCAAATGCTAAGGATGGTGGTGAATATTTAGAGTCAATAGAGGAGAGCAACTCGTGATGCATATGCAGTGAGACTTTTTTTACTTTCACTTGTTGCACTTGCAGTGGGGACACTACTTTCTTATGGTTGAGGGTGCCACTTGGTATTTACATTGCTTGATTTAAGATGATGTTTTGGGGTGATATTTTCATTTTATGTCTTGAGATGCTACATTGTTGAGGCACTCTGATAGTACCTATGTTTTATGGATTATCATGTTTTTCTTCTATATTTACTATTCTTTTGATTTAATTTTATTTTTATCTTGTTGATGTATGACTATCTTTTCCCTATGATGGATTAAGTGAGAACATTCTTAAGGGTAAAGCATTGTGTTTGGGTTTGAGGCATTTTATTTTGTTGAAACTGGGGTTACTTTATACACTATTGGCAAAGTCTGAGTAGCCAGATGGTTAGTTTGCCTATGTTGAGCCTAAATGTGAGCTTAAGGCTTTGGTTTTAGCTATAGTTTAGCAAATTGAGTAGGGTGCTAATGTAAAAAAAACAACCCCCTCCGTCCAAATTTTTTCAAAAATCAAGAGCATGGATATGAGCGACTTTGTAACAAATCTTTTTCTCTTGTTGTGGCTCCGCATAGTTATGACATGTAAATAATGTTAAATACTCCAATTTTGTCTCACAGAAGGGACAAATTGAGCCTCCTTGGTGAGTTCTGTCATGCCATGAGTGGCGAGCTTTTTGAATTCATCTCTTGTATACTGGCGAACTTGCCTCGTTGGTCTCTGAAGGATAGTTTTGATTATACGTGGTTAGACAAATAATCTTAGGACAACATTGTGATTTTTGAAGCCACCCTTTCTTATAAAGCCTACCCAAATATGAATGTAATCCCTAGTTACTCACTTTGAGCCTTTGGACCTTTCTTTGGCAAATGTATTACAAGCTGTGAACAATTCTTTTTATCCCTCTTTTGAACCATACCCTCCTTGAACTTGAAAATGCAACTTGAGGCTAAAAGCCTAAGTTGGGGGTGGTAAAATTAATGGAAATAAGTTGGAGTCCACAAAGTGTTAGTAGAATACCAAGGTGCCTAAGTGATGAGAACAAACGTTTAGAAATGAAAGGATCCAATAAAGAATAGAATTGATTGAATAGTTCAAGAAAAAGAGATAAAAAAAGTGATGAACAAAGGAAGTGAGTTATAGGCATGAGAAAAGAGAGAAAATAAAGAAGAGTGGTCAATAGTAAAAAATAGAGATTGAAAAGTGTAATGTTGATATTCAAGAAAGGGAATAGTTGTGTTGTTCCGAAACAATATCCTACCCTAACCCAAACCTATATTACAAGCTTTGAAAGTCTTTTGATATCTCTAACCATTTACTTTTTTTGAAGTGAAGATTGAAAATAGGGGCAAGCCTATGGTATAACACTTGTAACATTAAGATTTCTTTTGTGAGAGAGAGAGTCTATGCACTTAAAATTTCTTGTTACATATTTTGTAGCTTGATGTGAGGAATTCTCTTTCTTATGAAAATGACATGTGAAACAAGTTGAGGTTGGTAATTTTGTCACCTTACAACAGTGAGGTAAATGGAGTGTAGCCTAGTTTTGGTCCAAAAAAGTTACTTCTAGAGTATTGGTTTTTGGTTGCTTGATCGCTTTTTGAAGTCCTATGTAGCCTTGATATTAACGTTTGATAAGGAGGGGTGTAGCAAAGTTAACCTAGACCTTGTGCAATGAGTTATTTGTGGTTGCGATTATAGTTAAGGTCATTATGATCTTCAAGGCATAAGAATTGGGACTAAATAATTATGTCTCATGGTAAGAGGTAGTGTTGCTTAAGGACAAACAAATGCTTTAAGTTGGGGGTGTTGATGAGTGGTGATTTTACCACTTATTCACACTTATTATTAGTTTACGTTACCTTGTTTTAAATGAGTAAATAAGTCATGATTGTGATTAAATACACTAATATCCACTTTTTGCAGGTATAAGAGTTGAAAAGATAGAGATGTGGAGTGGAGCTTTAAATGATCAAAAAGGAGCAAAAAAAGTGTAGCTGAAGACCTATAATGAAAAAACCTCAGTTACCACGGTCTCGGTCAGTCAAGATGGTCAATCAACCGCGACTGCGAAAGTAAATCATTGTCGTATAGACACAGTCACAACCTGACTTGCGCAATTGCGGCTTGGAGGAAATGTTCAGCACATGGGCAAAGTTGTAATTGCATGTGTTGATCCCAATTTGAACAAAAAGACTCAAACCCTAGCTTTATCAATCAATTATTCTATCATATTCCTTCTTCCCCAATTTTCTAAGGTTAAGCTCTAGACTTTGTAGCCTCCATTTTTGGAGAAGAAAATATTGTATAAATTTTGGGTGAATAATATATTGGAGACTTTCTAATTTGAGGATTTCCTCACTTCCGTTGTCGATATTAAGGGAGATCCAAGTTTGAAGTAACATTTGCTTAAATCTTCAATAAATCATTTCAATGGAGATTATAGGTATATCTATGCTTATTTATCTTATGTAAAGATAAATATCCCTCTTGGGGTTTTGTGTGAGTAGGGGTTTAAGTGTGTGTGGGTTGTTAGTATTAGCATCCATTTGGTAGCTCATATTTATGGTTTTTGTCATTGCTATGCTACTTTGGGTGGTATTTGATAGGTGAAAGCCCTAAATACCCACAAGGGTTTGATGGGTGAAAGCTCCAAGATCTAGAAAGTTCAAGGCCATCATCAAAAAAAGGGTTTCAAGTGAATTTTAGGAATTCATGCCATCCTCGAAAGAGGGATGTAGAGACCAAAGCAATGATAGACAATTATACGTGTAGTTTGATAAATTTTCACTATCTTAGACGTAAGGGTGAATATGAGGTTAACTATGCCATGGGTATCACCCTAGAAGTAAGGATGCCTAGATTGAGGTTGTTATTTGTAATTGTTGAACACACCTATTAGGTATTCAAAAGAATCAATAGGTGAAAGTTTGGAGTTTTGTTGAAAGATTAGCATCAAAATCTATAACCAAACCTACCCATATTTGAATTACTAAATTGATGTTGATGACTAACTCCCATATGTCACTCCCTTAGTAGTGCATAATCCCAAGATCCGTGCAAAATTATTAAAACTCTAATTATTCGTAGCCCTGAATTTATACTAGAAAAAACCCAAAAAGAAACATTAGTGTAGAAACCTATCTCCCCCATTTTCTCTTTTTGTACTGTTTTTTGAATTTAACTTTTATTTATCATTTCAAATTAATTTGATCGCCACTCACATTATTCCTCGTGGATTCGACCCCAACTCCAAAGTTGGATAATATATTAACGACGACCGCCTTACGCTTAAATTGATGTGTCAGTAAAGCATTATCAAAAATGGCTCCGTTGCTGGGGAACAGTTTGGCATATTAAGTTAGTTTGGATATTTAGTTACATGCTTGAATTCAAGCTTGTAAATATTTTTTTTGTGATTTTCCTTTGTAGGTAGATTTTATTTTGTTTTTACTTTTCCTGATGGCTTTTTCTAACAAATATGAGTTGGATTATTGGAAGTCATATCATGACCCCCCATGTTCATATTATGATGGACCACACATCAGGATAGATTGTAACTATGCTCCTCAGAGAGGGATGGAATCACCATCCCAATCCTATGGGGAGTATGGTTGTTATATGTGTGGACATCAACAAGGCCATTGGGATGAGTGTCTAGATGCCCCTTTCCCTTATTATACTAATCGAATTGCTAGTTCTTTTTATAAGGTTAATAGGTTTTCTGGTAAGAAGAAGGAAAAACAAGATACCGAATCCGATAGTTATGACCTAAGGTTATTAGCCATTTGGAATAGTTAGATGCGATGGGGGAGAACCTAGAATATATACATAACTAATGGAAAAGTGTCATGGAGAAAGCAACGGGCAAAGAAGAAATGCTAGAAACAATCCATACCATTACCATCGCCCAAGAGGAGGTTTATCAAGAAAAGAAACCAAGCTATGATGATGAGCTTGGTAGTGAAAATTCCTCAATACTCCCCAATTATCCGAATCATACTAGGGAGAAGAATCCCATATAAAAGAAATGGTGCTAGAGTCAAAATAAGAATCAAAGAAAACCTCTTATGAAAACTCTAGTCCATTTTGGGGTAAGGATACTAAGATGGATACAATTCCAGAATTAAGTGAAGCATTCCATTCTTGCCATTCTTCAACATTATACTTGTTGGATTTGATGAAAGACTGTTTACTCAACACAATGATGAATGTTGGGGAAAAGGAACTCCATCCCTATATTTTGGAAGTTGAATATCCAAAAGAGCATACGGAGGCCCCATACTTGAAGACCAAGGAGCGCAACGTCCGACGATCAACTAGAGGCCTATTCCCACCTTTACCCAAGGAGCCTAATCGAAAGTTTGATTTGAATTTGGGTAAAAATTTCAAATCTTCCAAATGGCGAGATAGAAACTTTCTTGTCATATCCTCACCTCTTACAAGCCCCATCTTGGAAGATCGAGATCTTTTATCCCTATTCTTTTTGTTGCTTGTCAAATATATATTGGGATGGAGATTCAACTCTTCAAAGTAGATATAGAAAAGAAGAGTCAGGGGCGTTAGTCCTCGACGTTAAACTAAGAAATTGATAGGAGGCAGCCCATCACATAATGAACAGTGAAATATATCCTTTTTCTTTATACATGTTAGAGTAGAATTAATTTTTACTCTTAAATTGTGTTTGCATAATCCATAAAATAGTTGTGCTTACAGAAATTTTGGTTGAATTTGAAAAAAGAATGTGTGGAATTGGCATATTGGAACGAGCAGGAAACACAGAAACCTAGTTGTGTAGTCTCAATTACCGCAACCACGGTCCATACCTCCAAGACTGCAGAAGTTGCGTGACCACTATCATGTTACTTGGACCGCAACCATGGTCAAGTCAGTTTTAAAAACCGTCTGAATGCCAAATTCCCCTCACAATCATCTCTCAAAATTCTCTTAAATTCCTCTATACTTGTTGGTATTCCGTTGCATATCTGAGTGTCAAGTTCTCTGTTTTGCATTGTCAAAGTCGGTAAGTTGTCGAACTTTTGTTGATTTTTTATATATAAGGCAAGTTTAGAAATCATAGTATAGAAAAAGGTATGAAATAGGACTTTTAATGCACAATGAATGCTTTTTGTTGATTATTACTGTGGTTAGGTGTTGTAATTGGTGTGCACTAATCTAAGGAAGTCTTAAGTACCCATAATTGAGCCATAAGGTGCTTAAATTGAAGCGCTCTCCATGTGTTCGATTAAATACCCCTATGAATTCCTTGTTAATTACGTCGTGTTTGGGGCTATAATCAGACACTCTAGGCTCCAATTCATTGTTTATAATGATTAGTTTACCTAGTTATAATAAGGAATTGGGATTAAAATTGAAATTCAAACAAATGTGTAGAAATTGTCAAACCTAACATCAGGTACCGCGATCACGGTCTCAATGATCGTGCTTCCATCACCACGGTCATGGTTAATGCTCCACGATTGTCAAACCTGAGAGCATAATTTGACAAGAGTCAAAATTTTTGCTCATCACCTACTGCCCCTACCATATGAGTTTATATGCTGGTTTTAGCATTTTTTGGGTGTAATAATCCTAATAATGGCTTGAGTTGCATTGTTTACAGGTTCTGAGATATGCAATAATGGGAGATTACAATAATGTTTGATTCATGGCCCCAGAATGTGAAAGACAGTACAACAATGACCTCCGAAGAGCGAAATTATAATTAGAGAGAGGCACCAACATCGAGGGGGTCCAAAAATAGTATTTAAGATTTTTTGAAAGGCTTGCTACTTTTGGATAGATATTCTTTGTCTTGGATCCTTGTGAGGCAAATGAGCAATGGGTGCAGGATTTTTATGCAAATTTGAGTGTTATCTCTTTTGCAAACCTTGTAATGAAAATTCGAGGAAGGCAGGTACATGTTGGAGTGAAATAGATTAATGAAGTACATGTGCTTTAAGATACTGAAATGGATGATTTCCAAGCAAAGGGTCAGGAGCTAGGCACCTGGATGGCTAACATTCTTTGCCCAGATAGAGAGGTGTCTTGGGCCGCTACCAAAAGAGGGATCACCATAAATAAATTATACGCAAAGGCTAAGATCTAGTTGCATATTATCTTTAGCAGAGTCTTACCATACACCATATGACATCTATCACCGAGTTACGAGATAGCATGGTGTACTGCTTGATGATTTGGATTAATCTAAATATGGGACAGATTATACTTTAGAAATGGGGGCAATACAAGATTCAGTATGGTACCCTTCTTCCTTTTCCTTCTCTTATTACTGAATTGTGTAGAAAAGTAGGGGTAGAAGAGAAACCTACAGATACCTGGGTAAAACCAAATCCCTGAATCACTCCACTCAAAATAAAGGGGAAAGGTGCACTTGGGCGTAACAAGAAATAAAAAGTTGACTCAACCAGGTCAGCAACTGTAGTGCTCCAATCTTGTAGGCCATCCACCACTGGGCCTTTGGGTGATTTAAATGTTGATGCTAGATCCATCTGAGAGTTGTTAGCAGATTTACCTCAAGGACCAGGGGAGCCATCCACTAGGCGTCGTTCATATGTGTCTGTTGCAGATTATGAGAAATACAAAAGGAATAGAAAACACAAACTACTATAGTAGTCAGCCTATAGAGAGCTTATTTATCCTTGTCTTCATCTCATAGGGATCTCAAGGCCTCACATAAGAATATGATGAAGTGAAAGAACAAAAAAGATAAATTTTTCAACAAACTATAGAAAAGGGTTAAGGGCCTATGAAAAGGCCTGAATCCCTATGCCAAACTCCCTTCTTCCAAGATTTAAAGTGATGATGAGGCACCTGCTGAGTGGTCAAATACTGAGGATGATGGTGAAGATTCAAATTCAATAGATGAGAGCAACTCATGATGCTTATCCAGGGAGACTTTTTTTAATTTCACTTGATTGCACTTGCAGTGAGGACACTGTTTTCTTATGGTTGGGGGTAGCCCCAGGTATTTACTTTGCTTGCTTTTAGATGATTTTTTGGGATGATATTTTCATTTAATGTCCTGAGATGCTACATTGTTTAGGCACTCTAATGGTGCCCATGTTTTATGGATTATCATGCTTTTCTTCTGTTTTTAGTATTCTTTTGATTTTAATTTTATTTTGATTTTGTTGATGCACGACTGTCTTTGCCTTGTGACGTATTGAGTGACGACACTCTTGAGGGTAAAGCATCATGTTTGGTTTTGAAGCATTTTATTTTGTTTAAACTAGGGTCACTTTATACACCATTGGCGAAGTCTAAGTAGCCATATGGTTAGTTTGCCCATGTTGAGCCTCAATGTGAGCCTAAGGCTTCGGTTTTAGCCATAGTTTAGAAAATTGAGCAGGGTGCTAATGTAAAACAAACATCCCCCTTCATCCAAAATTTTCAAAAATCAAGAGCATGGACGTGAGCGACTTTGTAATAAATCTTTTTCTCTTGTTGTGGCTACGCATTATGTTGACTTGTAGATAATGTTAAATACTCCAATTTTTTCTTGTGTAAGTTACAAATTAAGCCTCCTTGGTGAGTTCTTGCATGCCATGAGTGGCGAGCTTTTTGCATTCATCTCTCATATACTTGTGTTATCTAGATTTTGCCCCATTGGTCTCTCAAGTCTAGGTTTGATTGTTTGGTTTTAGAGAAATGATCTTAGGCCATCATTGTGATTTTTGAAGCCACTCTATCTTAAGAAGCCTGCCCAAATATGAATGTAAACCCTAGTTACCCATTTTGAGCCTTTGGACCTTTCTTTAGCAAATGCGTTACAAGCCGTGAACAATTCTTTTTTTCCCTCTTTTGAACCATACCCTTCTTGAACTTGAAAATGTAACTTGAGGCTACAAGCCTAAGTTAGGGCGGTAAAGTTAATGGAGAGAAGTTGGAGGCCACGAAATGTTAGTGTAATATCAAGGTGCCTAAGTGATGAGAAAAAAACGTTTAGAAAGAAAGGATCCAATAAAGGATAAAATTGAATGAATGGTTCAAGAAAAAGAGATAAAAGAAAAGTGGTAAACATAGGAAGCGAGTTGTAGGCATGATAAAGGAGAGAAAACAAAGAAGTGTGGTCAATGGTCAAAAAGGGAAATTGAAAAGTGTAATGTTGATGTTCAAGGAAAGGAATAGCTATGTGGTTCCCAAAAAATATCCTACCCTAACCCAAACCTACATTACAAGCTTAGAAAGTCCTTTGAGATCTCCAAACATTTACTTTCTTTAAAGTGGCGATTGAAAATAGGGGCAAGCCTATGGTATAACACTTGTTGCATTGATATTTCTTTTGTGTGAGAGAGAGTTTGTACACTTAAAATTCCTTATTTCATATTTTGTAGCTTGATGTGAGGAGTTCTCTTTCTTGTGAGGACGTGTAACGCCTCGAAAAATGGGTCTCAGAGCGTCACACGGTGCATGAGGCTACGCGTCGCCCCAAGCTAACCCTTTGAGCTATTTTCATTCAATTCAACACAAATCAACTAGGTTTTCATAAATAACCCTCAAATATCAACAGAGTAATCATCATCTAAGAATAAAAGAATTTCAGAAAGACAACACAATATGACTTATTATTCAACTCCCAATATCTATACTAGTCTAACAAGCCTCTAAGAAAATCAATAAAACCAGCGAGCCATTGAGACATGCCCCAACTGACTCATACTCAGTTATCAAATGTAAAAAATTTCGTGAAACCAACATTAGACACCACATCCTCGGAACATGAGGACTCACCACAATAGAGGATGTAGAATAGCGTGACCAAAGAATCACTATCTAACCTAGAACTAAGCACCTAAATCTACATTCCAAGAAAATGTAGCCCACATTCGAAGATGTGGGTTAGTACCATGGAAAGGAACCGAGTATATAGGGGTGTATGCAGTTGTATAAACATTATCATTATAAATATTTATAAGAAATATGCAGGATGTATGAAAGATTCACATAGCCCGAAGAAAATCATGATAATCATGAGAGGATGAAATAAGTACAATAACACATGTGAGTCATCATATAATTTGTCAATCACTTTTAGTTCATAAAGAATATCAATTCTGATAATGTAAATATCATTTAAATCTTTCGAAAGAATAACTTTCATAATTCCACTTTCAAATCACTTCACCATTCACCAAAGACACAAGGAAACACACACACACTGGGAGATCCTATAATTGACATAACCCATGTGAGCTACATGGAGTCCAACGTACAACCCATGTTGGGGAGAGCCATCCTATCCTTGCAATCGGAGTAGGACAATTGATATCAAATCCACACAAACTAGTGATCACTATATAAATCAGCCTCAGGCTTACTCCTATGGGGGCACGTAGTTCTAGGGAAGTAAGGTCGCTTTATACCTCCCACTCGGTGCTAAATATTTCTCCCGGACTTAGCTCAGATCATTTCAAAGACAATCCACAATAAAATAATTTCAGTAATATATAAATATACATCGGGAGCCATCATGCTTCCCATCTATCAAAATCAACCACGTTGTGGATATATTTCACACTTGAGTTCAAAATAACTCCATTAAGACCAAAAGGTCAGATCATTCAAAATATCTCAAATATTCAACATCAACGTGCTTATAACACACACTTTCTCAAAAAATTACAATTTCCAATGGGATTCACGACCCAAATATCAAAATCATGATAAATATCATTCAAATTCATGCTTTATATCTCCACACATGTAAATTCATCTTTCAAAATCATAAACATCAAGATTTTATAATCATCATCATAAGATATGGGCTCATGCTTCAAATTCGTAAAAATCAAATAAAAATCATCCCTTTGTAAAGAAAATTACTTTTGGGCACAAGAACGAAAGAGAGTTCTTGTTCAAAAACCCCACATACCTCGAATGATGAACTTTAGATCGATACTCATTTTTGAGATGTTAATCATGCCTTTGAATGATGGTTCTTGGAGTTCTTGAACTAGGAACTTGGAATCATGAATAAATTTGCAAAATTAATGGTGAACTTTGGAGGTTCTTGAAGTTGGATGTAGGAGCTTAGGATTTTCTTTTTGAGGGAATTCGATGAAGTATAACATATAATGCTTCAAATAGGCTTTAATATAGGGTTTGGACAGATTTTGGGTGAGGGGGAATGACCAAAACGCCCCTAAAAATCAAATAATTCTCGAATCTGTCCTTTGGTGAACTGTTTTGATAGTCTGAAGTAGATCAACCATAACGTTTTTCTCCGTTATCCAAATTGGATGAAACCAATTTCATTAAGAAGATCACTCTCATATCTTTCCGTTGATATATAGTATCTCACCCAGATCATAGTGTACGAGGAGTTATGATTTTTTAAAGTTGACCAGAAAATTTGCATTTGATAGGCTGAAGTAGATCGACCATAACTTTTTGCTCTGATAGACAAATTGGATGAAACCAATTTCATTGGAAAGAGGAATAATAGAGATTTCTGTTGATATATAGTAGATCACCCAAATCATTATATACAAGGAGTGATGATCATTTAAAGTTGGAGAAAAAATACGCCAGGCCTCAGTACTTTTTCCTGCACGTTTTGCTTTTCACTACTATTCACGGTTCGATCTGATTGTTCATAACTCGTCGCTCGGGTGTCCGTTTTGGATGATCCACATATCATTGGAAATCTTATTCGATACTCTATGCAATGGTGGGTCATAATCTAAGACATTCCACACGAAAAATTTATAATTCATTCTAGAAGATAGAACCCAATACATTTACGCAAAAAATTTCAATGAAAATTTTTTTGGGGTATTACATCATCCCCCCTGGAAACATTCATCCTTGAATGATGGTAGACATGCCAAGATTAGATAGGTAATAGAGCATATAGATGAAACCATTCGTTAGACTCATCACGACATCGTTTCTCACTTCGAATGCAACATAGAATGCATAAATTCAAGAAACTACCGCTGAACACATAATAAATGACAGCTGAACTGTTGCAACTTTTATCAAAAGTGCATGATTTAGGAAAGAATGGTACCTTTGTCTTGATCGAAGTTCGCAGAAAATAGGTGCGAGTACTTGGATCGCGTATCCACCTCAGCTTCCCAAGTTGCACCCTCAACAAATTGGTTTTACCACAACACCTTGACCAAGGGAACTTCTTTGTTCCTTAGTCTTTGGACACTGAAATCAAGAATCTCAACGGGAATCTCATCAAAAGAAAGATTTTCTTAAATGTCAGCACTTAAGAGGAATCCACTACCACAGCATCGCTAATATACTTTCTGAACATGGAGACATGGAATATTGGATGAACAGAGGACAACTCGGAAGGCAACTCGACCTCATAAGCTACCTTACTAACACGGCTAAGAATTTTGTAAGGACCAACATAATGGGGACTAAGCTTCCCCTTCTTTTCGAATCTTTTCACCCCCCTCATGGGTGAAATTTTCAGATACACTAGGTCACCATCTTCAAACTCAAGGTCTCTCCTTCTAACATCCACATATGACTTCTGACAACTCTGCGCAGTTTTCAACCTTTCCCTAATCAACTTAACTTTTTCCATAGCCTCAAATACCGAATCAGGACCACTCACAGCCGCTTCT